>NC_080060.1:2465134-2677634 GCF_026212465.1 Amaranthus tricolor | reverse complement strand
TGCGATAGTTAAATCATGCTTACAAAATAATCATCAAGCACAATATAGAAGGTTATTACTCATTATTGACCTTTACTAAGCCATTAAGTTACATTCTCAATACTTGCAGAAGTTCATTACTGCTACTAAATACTTGGTAACCTTAATGCTTATTTAATCAAGTTCAATTAAGCCTCATAGCTTTACCATCATAGCACATCACAAGATCACAACAATAATGACAACTGATATATGTAAGGGTCTGGTTAGGTGAGGACCATAGTCCTAAACCCTAACTGTAGTGGGAGTCGTCACTCCTCTCAATACTGTTATGCTCGAGACTTCACAGGATGAGTTTTTCTCGGACCCCCTGTCTGACACCGCATTTTACGTGCCGGCTAACACGGACGCCGGGATTTTACATGCCGGTCCATGGTTCGACGTTACCTTACTATCAGAGTCATACAATCAATATCATGCAATATCAAACAAGACTCTAAACCGAAATAGTTTACATTCTTATAAGTCAAACTTCCACTAGTCAAATTTTTGACAATTCTACCCTTTTAATAGAAACAAATTACTAGTATCTAATAAATTAATATTAATTAAATAACAAATTTTCGTAGCTATACTAAGATTCCTGAGGCTAAACTAAGTCATTATTGTGTCATAAATAATCATAACAGTCAAGGGTAATATTTCTAAGTACTTAATAACATATTTTATCAAATAACTAGTAAAATAGTAAAACGGATCTATCATCACTATAAAAATAACATAATCCGACAAATTATTAAGGGTCCAAAATCTATATGAAATGAGTTTTAGAGAAAAACAATGCTAAGCATTTTAACAAATTTGTTTGACTATTTTACCAATAAATCGATTAAAAATTTATCAAAACACCAAGATGATATGGAATCATTTTAAACACATAAGTTTATTTAACTAGTAAAATTCATATATATTTATATTATCATATTAATCAAAAATTTCCATATATATGACTCTTTTTTCGAGTGTCCCAAAAGTATTATTGTTTTGACAAAAATATCACTAAACTGGATATGACTTTAATATTACCATATAAAGTTTAAATGACTAAAATAAGATCATGTTGATCATGCTTTTATATTATCGAGTAACCATAAATAAATATCACATAACGAGAGAGTTAAGAAAATGTGTACCATTTTCCTCCGAAGGTGGTGCTAAACCAAGTAAGAGAATAACAATAGGATAATAAGAACTTAAGGAAATAAGCTCCAAAAGAGAAAGTCTTCAAGGTTCCAAGCTTCAAAGAAGTAGATTTTTAATTACCCAAAAGAAAATGATATCCAAGCTCCAAAAGATAATACTTGACTTTTTAAAAGTTGATGATTATTGGCTTAAGAAGTGATAAGATCAAGCTCCATCTTCATTTGATTCTTCAACAAATAAAAAGGGTATAAAGTTAGTAAGATGTTAATGAAGTGAAGATATAAGAAAGAATGGTAGAAAGATTTGATGATGGGGGTGCAAGTGATCTCATGGCTAAGGAGGGGTATTTATAATGGGTTTTGGGCAACTTTTTAGTTCATAAGATTGTATGAAAAAGAAGGTTAACTTGTGTAAGTGATTTAGAGTGTGTAAGTGAATGTGTAAGAGTTGGAGTGTGTAAGTGGATGTGTAAGAATTTGGAGTGTAGAAGAAGGATAACTTGTGTAAGGAAATGGTGATAGCTTGTGTAAGTGATGGACATTATGGATTGATGTAGAAAGGATTTTGATTCATCAAATTTTTGTTCTAGTTTATGCTAGTGAAATGTTTTAGATTAATGGGAAAGTATGATTAAGGTTTGATTATGAAAATATGATAGTTTACTTAGAAAATTTTAGTTAAAACTATACTTAAAGTTAATAAGAAAAATATAGTTAATTTTTAGGTATAAAATAATTAAATCAAAGTTGTAAAGTTAAAATGATAAGTAGTAAAGTTAGTTTAAGAAAACGAAATTTAAACGTAATGTTTTAATAAAACCGTAAATATAATATTAAAATTTTACTTTTCGTAGTATAAAATAATAAAATAATATTTTAGTGCTTATAAAGAAATTTAAGAATATATATATATTTTTAAGTTTAATATTTGGAAGAAATTACAAAAATCGGAATAAGGTTTAGGAATTAAAGGTGATTTGAATTAGATAACCAAAGGATTAGGAATTCGAAAAGAAATTTCGGAATAATTAATCGGAAGATTAAGATTAAGAAATTTGAGCCTGTTACAAGAGTCCTCTTTAGCAAAAAGACGGTCTCTCAAGAGGGAGCCTGCAAAATTATATATATGAGAATTTTTTATGTCAATGAAAAATCTTTAAAATACAATATGTTTAAAGTAAATGATTTTTTTTATTATAGCTCACGAAAAATCATAATTATTCAATGGTAATGAAATTTTATCTTTAAATGTGTTTTTGTCATAAATATTTATTCACCTAGGGTCTAGGAACACCTTCCCAAATCCCAAATGGTTGTAGACGGTGTCAATTTTTTTTTGGGAAAAAGAGATTTTAGCTCCATAGATTACCAATATATCATGAATCTTACCGTTTATTTATTGATGATAAACATGCGATTCGATTATAATTATAATTTTAAAAGGAAAAATATGTAAAAAATTATTCATAGTTAAACTCATCAATTTGATGTCCCATTCTGTCTCTTATAAATTACATCTTAATTTTCATTTAAATTCGTCCCATCATATTAATATAGTAATTTATCAATTTAATATTTTGATCTAATTTTGATACTTTTTTCCTTAAGGCTACATTTATTTATTTCTTTTCTTTGATTAATCTCTTACAGTCATACTTGATCTAGTTTAAAAAATACTAAACAATTATGCTCTAGAATTTTAACAATCTTCCTCCAAACTAATTTTAATTATAACTTTAAAATTATAATAAAAGAAATTAATTTAATCCACCATATGATTTTCTCCCACTTTTTTTTTTAAAAAAAAATTAAATAAAAATGATGAAGTAAACATGACACAACTTGATGTCACCTCCATCCCCATTCTTGAGGACCTACAATATTATACATACAATATAACCTAAAGTACATTACTTTATACATTATTTTATACACTTTATTAGTTGAATTTAGAGTTGTTTAAAATAAATTTAATCAAATATATATTTAATTTTGTATAATTAACATATCAGATTCAACTTTGAAAATAAAGTTACAATTACACAAAAATTAACGTGAACACAAAAATCAATTTTAATACAACCTGATACATCTGATTTGAAATTGACTCTAACTTACTATTTATATTTATATTTATATTATTCAATCATTTAAAAATTATAATATAAATATAACAGTACTAGACACTAGTGCACACATCTTCATCCACTTAACTCTAGCTTCCATTTACCAACAACAACATTATTGTCATGGCTCCAAAAAACGAAATTCTTATAACTATTTTCCCTCTCTTCTTTCTCTCTCTTCACCATATGATTTCATGGAGTAATGCAAGTCCATCAAATACAAATACTCCACAAAAAGATTATGAAGAATGGCTAAAATGGAATATTCAAAACCACCATGAGAAAAAGCTTAATCTAATGAAACCAAATGCTGGTTTAAGCTTAGATGTTAACTTACAAAATGCTGAGATTGATAAAGTAAGATTAAGTATTAATCAAGATGGAACTGGTGATTATAAAACTATTATGGAAGCACTTGATAATATTCCAATTCATAATGCTAGGAGAGTTATCTTACAAATTACTCCTGGTGTTTATAGGTAATTAAGCTTTTATTATTTTTTAAATTAATAGTACTTATTATAGTATTTCTTATTATATATTTTCTCTCGTTTTTAATAGTTACTACACTTTTGTTTTTCATGCTATTCAATATACGATTTTAACTAATAATATTTTTAATTTCATCTAATAAACATTTTTAAAAAGTTAATATTATGAAAATACGCATTAAGATGAATCATACAAAATCTCACTTAATTATATTTTTAATTATACCAAATAAGAGCGATTGATCAACAACAATCATAGATAAAGTACAAGACTAGATGGACTTGACCAAAAGATCTAGACTTTATAAATAACGAATATAGTATTACTTTACGATAAAATTTGTTCTGTTATTTAGAATATGTTTCAGTGTTTTAATTGGCTATGACGTAAAGTGTTGTACTACTTGTACTTGTACCACGTATCACTAATTAATTGTCTAGTGGTAGGCTTTTGAAGTCATATTCATGTGATATCTGTTAGATTCGTCTTAATATATCTAAATATAATTTTTTAGATTTTTTAAAAACTCAAATTTAAATTATTTGACATTTAAGTTTGCATTGTGATATGTGAAAAAATAAAAGGAAAGAAACAAATGAAAACCATAAAAGTAAAAAAAAAAAAACAATTTTCATATACAATGATTGGCTTTAACCTTAGAATTATTCAAGAAAATTTAACGCGTTTATTATAAACTAAAGGTTATTTTACATTTTTCATTTAGGCTGTGTTTGGTTAAGAACATATGTTTCCACAATTTTGTTTTGCATACATTTTATGTATAATGTAAAATTTAGTTCTGTCAAGGAACCAACTCAACCAAAAGCTTAAGCTGATGGTTGAGGCCCCAAGATATGTTATATACTCTAACACGCCCCCTCACACGAGACCCCATTGGGCTAGAAGTGTGGATGCGCATAGGCGCTGAATATTCCACTTTAAATGAGGGGTGGTTGAGATTCGAACCCGTGACCTCTCACGTTGGCTCTGATACCATGTCAAGGAACCAACTCAACCAAAAGCTTAAGCTGATGGTTATATACTCTAACAAGTTCAATGATATATCAGATTTTATTTGATTTCTCTTAATAGATATTTTCATAATAGTATATTTTTAGAATTTTTTATATATGTAATCAAAGATATTAAAAATTCAAATTACACCTCAAATAGCGTGAATAAAAGTATAATAACTTTAAAATTAAAAAGAAATATGTTTTAGTGTTTTAGTGTTTACCCTAGATCCATCAAATTACCTATTCAAAAGATACAGATTAAACTAATTAATTTATTCATTAATAGTTTGTGGCTCGCACTAAAAAATAATTTTGAAGCGCAATTATTTATAATTAATCAAGTTATTGTGAATTCAGCCTTTTGATCTTTACATGATCCAATTTGTAATGCGTCTTTAATGCATGAAATTATGAAATTCCCAATACGACAATATAATAATATTAATATATTGACATTTTATTACCGTATGGTGGAGAAAACCAACTAGAAATAATTTACAAGCATTTTTCGCATGTACCTAAATATTAGTATAGTAATATTCATATTTAATTAACAAAATAACTTAATTAATTTAAATTTATATTTAAATCCGAACTATTTATTTTAAAGTATCATCTTATTAAAAGATATTCTCTCATAAAAATAACCGAATATAATTAAGTAATATTAATATTAAATTAACACCAACAACAAATATTTTGCAAGTATTTTTTTGCATGTACCTAATAACCTAAATATTAGTAAGTATATTTATTTATTATTAATATTAATATTAATATTTATGTGTATGATAAGGGAAAAAATACACATACCGAAAACAAAGCCATTCATAAGCTTTATAGGCGACGCAAATAATCCACCAACCATAACTGGAAATGATACGGCCTCGGTCACTCGTGGAGGCACCGCCTTGCGCACTTTCCAAAGTGCTACCGTTGCTGTTGATGCTGATTACTTCATTGCTTCCAATATTATATTCCAGGTATCTATTTTTTATTCGCGAGAGTTGATTGCACACAAACCCGATAATATTTCATCTTAAGACTAATTGGTTATAAAATCGGCTGCTTTCCTCTAGTCCTCCACGTGAAGGGGGGTATGGATATGAATTGTCCATCACCTTCCCTCACCCAGACCCTACTTTCGGGCGGAATATTGTGTATGATAATGATGATGGTATTAAAAGTACTAGTCATGCATCAAGCTTATATGTTACTCAAGCTCTCTAATAATTCGATGAGATTATATGTGGGTTATTTTTCAACACTTCACCCCTTTTTTATTGGGCAGGAACGCCATTCTAATTAACAAAAGTTTCTAATAAATTGGAACTTATTGGTTCTGATACCATAATAGTCATTAGATACACAATGAGATTCACATAAGAGGTGAATTGGCTGCACACAAACTCGATAATATTCCATCCTAAAACTAATTAATAATAAAATGAGCTAAGTGTTTTAATTTGCAACAATTCTTTCTTCTTTTAAGTTTTTAGTTGTATCTAAATAAAAATACAAATTCATATACAAACCTATCAAACATATACTTCCTCCGTTCAATGCACTTGCTATATTTGATATTTTACGTAATTCAATGCGTTATTTTAATCATTTATTTATTGAATTATACACGTTTAAAAATTATAAAAAGTTAATATTATGAAAGTATGCGATTAGACGTTTCAAACAAGATCCCACTTGACTTTTTTATTCTTACACATTAGCACCAATATATAAAATAAGTTTAAACGATAAATGGTATTAATATTAATAATGTAGCGACTATTTTAGAACGGAAGAAATATTATATAGATAAGTAGCTAATTTTTTAAATGCAATATGAAAAATGTGATGGTTGTTGATCGGATTGGATTGGATCGGGTTGGGTTGTACGTGGGTAGAATACGGCACCACATGAAGGAGGCATAAAAGGAGAACAAGCAGTGGCGCTAAGGATATCAGGCAACAAAGCAGCATTTTATGGATGTGGGTTTTATGGATCACAAGATACATTGTATGATCACAAAGGTCTTCATTATTTTAACAATTGTTTTATTCAAGGCTCCGTTGACTTTATCTTTGGCTATGGAAGATCACTCTATCAGGTTTGCTTTATTTGCTCCCTTTTATATATATTCTCTTAACTTTTCATTTGGATCACACCACACAGACTTATAATATACTCCTAATACTCTCTTCGTTGCTTAAATAACTTACCATTTCTTATTTTAAGACGTTTTATTTGTTGTTACTATTAAAAATCTTTATTTATATTATAAATTTGAACGAAAATTTTCTTATTTATTATCATTTTAATATTTTAATAATGCTTATGTCCTTACATATCTTTCACAAACTTTATTTTAGCATTTTTTTATTCCTTATGGTCCCCAAATATTTCCCGTTAACTTTGTAAAAATGTTTTTTTTCCATTAATTTCTGTTAATATATATTAATGTTTATGATCTTCATTTTACTTAAAATTTATTATTAAATAAAATAATATATCCACTATGCAAAAAATTATATTTTTTTAATTTCCGTGAATATTCGTTGTGGGAACTTAATTAAGGAACTTAGGGAGTATAATATAGGGGCCATGTATAGAGTTGTGCAATGGGCTAGGAGGAGGTCCAAATCACCTTAAAATATACCGACTTTAAATAGGCTAGGTCTTAAATAGAATTTACTCAATCTGACACGCTCATTTCAATTGAACTTTAGAATATCAAAAGTATGAACGAGTCTGATTGAGTTAGGTCAGGTCAGGCCAAGAGGGGACATCCGAATTGAGTTCGCTTTATTTATAATTGAGCTTGTTCCGACTTTTTTGGTCCATTGCACAGATTAGTAGTGGCACATCTTGTACATGTCTAGAATCCGTCCAATACCTAAGTTAGATTATAATTTGATTATCTTTTATGGAATGATGGAATGTGTTTACAGAATTGTACATTGAATTCAATAGCAAAGAAGGTGGCATCAGTAACAGCCCAAAAGAGAAGTAAAAGTTCAATGTCAAGTGGGTTTTCATTCAAAGAATGTAATGTGACTGGGACTGGCCAAGTCTACTTGGGTAGAGCATGGGGTGACCACTCTAGGGTTGTTTACTCTTTCTCTTTTCTAGACACTAATATCCTCCCTGTTGGATGGAACAATTGGGGAATATCTAAGCGTAATTCGTAAGTTTCACAAGTTTTTTTCTTTTATTTTTTTACTTTTTTATTTCATTTTTAGTTTTTATACTATCTGGTGACCCACTTTATCTCTATTAAACAACAAATAGCTAATACATGATTTTACCGATAAAAAATCCAACACTCCCAACTATTTAAAAAGGTCAACTAATTTAGCCAACATCCAACGATCAAACAGCCGGTCTCCTAAGAGATTGTCTCTCTGAGAGACGTCTCACAGGCCTAACCAAGTGCCTACTTACATCATCCTTAATGCCTATTTACCGTATCCTTAATGCCTACTTAGTACTTATAATATCTTAAATGCTTTACTTACAATTACCTTGTTCCCCACCAAGTGCAGTACTTATAATATTTTAAACACTTACTTACAATATCCTTAATGCCCACTAAATAACTTATTCTACATTTTCCTTTGTGGGCTGCCCAATTAAAGATCGTCTCTCAAAGAGACTATCTCTCACAAGAATTTGTGACAATCAAATGCCAATTAACTCCATGATCCAGCCGGGCAAAGTGGCTGAGCGGGGTGGGGATGGAACAAGTTCAACGTGAAGTCGATCAAAATTATTCCATCTCCGTCTTAGCAAGTACCAAATTCATACTCATTTCCTTCCATATAGAAAAAGAACAAAAATTCTTATATAAGACAATTTCATCGTGAGATGCGCCCTATACTTAGGTTAAATAGCCAACAATAGAAATTTTTAGCATAATAGACCTTATGTATGGACTCATATGAAATCTGCCCAATATCTTTTACATGTATTAACAAATTGTGCAGGACTGTTTACTATGGAGAGTACAAATGCAGTGGGCCTGGATCCAACATGACAGGAAGAGTTAAGTGGGCTCGGGCCTTAACAGACCAAGAAGTTGAGCCTTTTATTGGGACTTATTATGTTGAAGGGGATACTTGGCTCATGAGCCCATCAACTTGATCAAATATTTAAATTTTCTTACAATATCCTTGTTTATTTAGTTCAATTCTCCATTTACAATTAATGATCTTCAAATGAAAATTTATGAAATAATTATCAACAATTTCACTACTTTTATAATTTAATTTTTCTTGTCTTTATGCTTTGTAATTGTAAATGCTAAAATTATTTGAATTAAACTTGTATGTGTAGCCAATGTGTATTACAAATAAGGTTTTAGTTATTTTAAGCCATGTACATGCTAAATTTCTTTACACTCGGTGCTAAATATGAAAAATGCACAACGAACAAGTTAAAGTATTAGAGGCAATGCGTTGTTGACAATTAGGCAACTAGTTGTATGGCTAAGTCATATGCCCGTCGATATGGTAATGGAATAATGGTACGTTCGTTTTCTACTTTTGTTCTTAATACTATATTTTGTCAAAACTAGACGATGACTCGTTACCAACATGGTAATGAGTCGTTGCTTACTTCTGTCTGAAACTCGCTATATTTACTACTTTAATTAGGCAACCACCCCATTGTTA
Organism: Amaranthus tricolor; assembly: GCF_026212465.1. NCBI lineage: Eukaryota > Viridiplantae > Streptophyta > Magnoliopsida > Caryophyllales > Amaranthaceae > Amaranthus > Amaranthus tricolor. The sequence continues at coordinate 2,668,148 of NC_080060.1, read as the reverse complement.
CAAATCTATGAGTAGATGTCCTCTAAAATTTTATTTTGAGTCTTGATTTGTCTTACTTACCTTAAAACTTCTATTATACTCGAACTTTTGATCATCATGTAAAAATACAACACATGTTCGATATCTACGTTTAAATGATGATTATTGCCTATCAAAAAGAATAACTATAAAGAACTATAATTCTCTATTACATTGAATTTGCTACTAAAAATAATATTTTATAAAAAAAAAACTCAAAGATAAAAAAAAAAAAAACAATCTTTTAAGCACAGTTTTTTCGCATATACACCCTGACACCCAATTTAAAGGGACATACCACATTTGATATGACATTACATAATTGCTGTTTGACCTAAGCATCATTAGCTCTGATCTCTGCTCATTCGTGTGATATCATTGGTCCACCTAAACATGCGTCTAATTACAAGTAGGTACACCTTAATTTAGGACTAATAAAATAAAAATTAAATGATATCAATGTTTGAAGTATTATTTTTAAGAAATGTCAATAGTAATAAGACTTGAACCTGGGAGTAGCATAATATTGTCACATATTAATATTTTAAACAATTTAATCAATATATTTATTAGCATATTTAGAGATATAACTTATTAAATATTGTTAATTTACAGTATTAACAAAGTTGCACTTGCCCATACCTTAATCTCAAATATAAATACTAGTACTAGTATTATGCTTTGCTTAAAAAGGACTAATTAACGACTTCATGCTTTCCAATTAGTTGATAGTTCACATTTCAAATTAAGGGTGGTAGGAAATAAATCTAAGGTACAATTAGGCAATACATGAAGCATTTTGCTTGGTTATTTCATTGCATCATCCTTAACATTCAACAACTTATTTTTCATGGCCACAAACAATAGGTATGTTAAACCATGAATTTGTTGTTGTCTCTCATCACATTTTCATTGATCACAAAAATTATAATTTTTGCAAAGTCACATGTTCATTCATCATAAAAATTATAGTCATTTAAAAACATCAACTTCGAAGAATTTATTAGAAAATATTCACATTTAATCTTATATCAAAGAATTATATGGACATTAACTGATTTACAAGCTTAATTAGTAATTACTTCTTCTATTACCAATTGGTTTTAAGATGAAACCTTATAAAATTTATTTGCGGTCAACTTTCATCTTATGAGGAACTTGTTATGTACAAACTAAACATGTTACAGAATTTGAAAGTGTTAATGCATGTTGTATGTAATCTTATCTTAGTTGTACAACTATTCCCTCTGTCTTTATAAAACTGTAACACTTTCTATTTTAGTTTGTCGCTTTAACTTTACAATATATATATCTATTTTTAGTAAATGTTGCAATCTCTATATTCTGAATTTGCCCACATTATCGGAAATTAAAAAATTATGCTACAAACTACAAAGAGCCTGTAATTCGTACGAAAACGTTCCCTGAGTGGTGAAAATCAAACAGGTGATGAGAGGCCCAAATGAGTTGGGAAATGGGGCATTATATTCTAAAGCTTACAAATAGTTAAGGGATCTGCAAACAAGCAAGCTCTCAATGGACTTTTCTACTTGTATTTAATTCACTTTTGTTTCTTTTGCATTGCTGTCAACTATTACTCTATACTACTTTTTTGGTCCCTTTCTACTAATTAATAATGCAACTAGTATCTTGAGAGATCGTCTATTCTAGAGACGTATCTCATTCTTGAGACGTATCTCAAGTCCAGCCCATTAAAGATTGATGTCTACTTACCGTATTTTTAATGCCTACTTAAAATATCGTAAATGTCTACTTACATCATTCTTAATACCTACTTACAATATTTTAAAAAATATATAATTGTCTGGCAGAATTAGAGATGGTCTTTCACAAGAATTTGTTAATATTATGTGTTATAGGTGAAAATATTACAATTAGTAGTAATTTGAAAGGAATAAAGATGTTGTTATGCGACAGTGAAAGCAAGTTCGTCGAACAATAATGAAACAATAAGAAAATTCAATGCAAAATAAGAAATTGACACGAGAGATTCAATGTGGTTTACTATCAATGTGATAGCTACATCCACCCGCACCAAGATCAAATAATTTCACTATGATCGCAAAGAATTACAAGATGAATCTCAATCACACTCACAAATTAATGGCTCTCTTGTGATCTCTCTCAATTTTTGTGAATCATCCTATATTAATGCTAAAATGGGAGTTTATCTACTAATGCCCAATAAACACAAAGTAACCGTCCCAAAAGACACCTCCCGTGAAAAGAAACTGCCATTTCGCGAGCCGTGTACAACTACGCGAGCCGCGAAATGGAGACAGAACGCACTCTGCGTCCCGCAGACCTCCTCTTTGACCCATACTCATCTTCTTCAATGGTGTTTGCTAGTTTGAGTCACCATTAACAACAATCTCCACCTTAACGAAAACTCGTATTCAGCAAATGATCTCATCAATACAAAATGAACATATCTCAAGCCAAAACCCGATGTGAAGCTCATGCATAAGCCGTACATCGAGATAAGTCTTCAACCAAGACTCATCCCGACAAGTCTCCAACCAAGACCTATCACATACTTATCACCAAGTATAACAATTCATAATGCTCCACCTGCATCACAAGCCCCGAGCAAGCTCCACCTTAAGGCCAACATGCCTACAACAGGAGCTCCCTAACACCGCCCCTAAGAGCCTACTACATATCCTAGTAATCAATATTTAGCAAGTCTAAGCAATGTTTAAACTTATTAAATGGAACAGACTTAGTAAAGAAATCAGCTGGGTTGTCAGCAGTCCCAATCTTCTTTACCTTTACCCTCTTGTCAGTACGCAAGAAATATACCTGACATCAATGTGCTTGGTTCGATCATGGTGTACTTGGTCTTTAGCTAAGCAAATGGCACTTAGACTATCACAATACACCGTAGCAAAATCCTGTGCGATACCCAGTTCACCTACAAGGCCTTTGAGCCATATGGACTCCTTAGCTACAGAAGTTAAAGCCATGTACTCAACTTCAGTAGTAGACAACGTAACCAAAGATTGCAATGTAGACTTCCAACTAACCACAGAACCACCACAAGTAAACACATACCTGGCCACCGACCTCCTGGTATCCACATCAGCTGTATAATCAGAATCACTATATCCAGTTACCAAACACTCCTTACCATTCCCATACACTTAGTTGTCCCTCTTAAATAACAAAAAATCTTTTTCAACCCCTGCCAGTGCTCTCTCGCAGGTCGAGCCATGAACCTACTCACAACACTAACAGCGTGCGCAATATCCGACCTAGTACAGACCATAACATACATCAAACAACCAACAGCGTTGGCATAAGGGACTCTAGACATATACGCCAACTCCTCCTCAGTTTGAGGTGACATAGACAAAGACAATTTGCAGCTCATAGATGTTGGTGTACTTATAGGCTTCGACTTCTCCATCCCAAAACGAGATAAAATCTTTTCGATGTAACTTTTCTGAGTCAAAAAAAGCTTACCTCTAGCCCGATCCCTATAGATCTCCATACCCAAAATCTTCTTAGCTGGACCAGATTCTTTCATGTCAAATTCCGAGCTAAGCAACTCTTTAAGTCTAGCAATATCCGATTTATTCTTTGTGGCAACAAGCATGTCATCAACATATAACAACAAATAAATCATGGAACCATCATCCAATTTACTATGATACACACAGCAATTCCTATCAAAACCATACGAAACCATAAAAGAATCAAACCTCTTGTACAACTGTCGAGGGGATTGCTTAAGTCCATACAACGACTTTAGCAATCTGCATGCATAGTGCTCTTTCCTTGGGATCTCGAATCCCTCGGGCTGCTTCATCAAAATCTCCTCCTTCAAATCACCATGAAGGAAAGTCGTCTTAACATCCAGCTACTCTAGTTCAAGGTCAAAATGTGCTACAATCGACAATAGCACACGAATAGAAGTATGTCGAACCACTGGTGAGAATATCTCCACGAAGTCAACCCCTTCTACCTGACTGAACCCCTTTGCAACTAGTCTAGCCTTAAAGCGAACTTTCTCAGATTTAGATGATCCTTCTTTCTTCTTAAAAATCCACTTGCACCCTACAAGCTTTCTCCCCTCTGGTACCTTCACAAGTTCCCACACTCTGTTCTTGTAAAGAGACTGCATCTCTTCACCCATTGCAGCAAGCCATTGCGCCGACTCACTACAACTAATTGCTTGTTTACGCGTGGCAGGTTCATATGACTCTACATCATCAGCTACACTCAATGCATAACCTGTCAAATTCTCAACAAAGCAATTTCTTCATTCCATCTCTTCAACCAACCTAACAGGCTTCTTGATAACTCGTCTAGGTCTCTCAAAAATGGTGTCAAATTGTCTAGATAACCCCTGATTATACTACTCCATCTCCTCCCTAGAGTTAGGAGAGGATGGAACAACCTCAGGTTCAGGAGTACTTGGCACTGGAGCCTCAACATCATCATCAATAAATTGCACTCGAGGTAAATCAGCAATGGATGAATGATGTACCTCAAGTACTCCATCTGTCTGCAGCAAGTTCTCCCCTTCCTTTCCCAGACTAGAAGACTTCGAGCTGTTCTTGGAATACATGGTGCTCTCATCAAAAGTGACATCCCTACTAAGAATGACCCGACCCTCCAAAGGTGAATAGATCCTAAACCCCTTCACACCATCACCATAACCAACAAAATACCCTTTCTTCGCTCGTGGATCCAACTTACCCTCACTAACATGATAATAAGAAACACAACCAAAGATCTTCAAGTTAGAGACACTAGGCAACTTACCACTCCAAATCTCAAACGAAATTCCAAAATCAATATCCAAATGCGGACCCCTATTGATGATATAACAAGTTGTCATCACAGCTTCACTCCAATACCTCCTCCCAGGCCTTGCATGAGAGAGCATGCATCGAACTCTCTCAAGCAGTGTCTGATTAACCCACTCTGCAACACCGTTCTGCTGTGGTGTCATCTTGACGGTATGATGTCGACCAATACCCTCATCTGCACAGAACTGATTACACTCTTCTTTGCAAAACTCCAGCCCATTATCTGTTCGTAGCTTCTTGATCTTCCTACCTTGTCGATTCTCCACCAAAGCTTTCCATTGCTTAAAAGCTTTGAAGGCCTCATCCTTTGACTTAAGCAACCTAAGCCATGTGTATCGGGATTTGTCATCTACAAATGACACAAAATAGCGGAAACCTCTCATACCTTCAACCCTAGATGGACCCCAGCAATCTGAATGGATATAATCAAGCACTTCATCAGTAATATGAGCACCCTTACTGAACGTTGACCTGTGTTTCTTCCCAAACACACAATGCTCACAAAATTCAAGGTTGGCAACCTTGATCCGGATAGTAGACCCCTCTTAGACAATAGTTGCATCCCCTTCTTCCCTATATGACCAAGCCTCATGTGCCAAATCTTGGTCATTTCCTGGTGAGACGTCGATGCGCAAACCACAGAACTAGATAGTGTAACACCCTCAAAGACATAGAGGGTGTTCCTCTTGATACTCTTAAGTACCAACTCCGAACCTCGGTAAATGGATAACTCCCCATCCGAAAACACTCCATTGTACCCCAAATCATCCAAGGTACCTAATGAAATCAGATTCTTCCCCAAAGTAGGGACATGCCGCACTCTAGTCAATGTCATCTTTCGCCCATCACTAGTTCTCAATCTCATGGACCCAATACCCGTAATCTTACAAGGTGTGTTGTTACCTACAATAACTTTACCCCCATTGCAAGACTCATACGTGTCAAACCAATCTCGACGCAGACTCATATGGAACGAACACCCCGAATCTAGAACCCAATCATCAGAAAGATCCCCAGACTTAGCAGAACTCACTAACGCCAAGTCTTCCTCCGAGTTATAGTTCTCTTCGGTATTTCCTCAACTACAGCAGCTTGGGACTTGCCCTTCCTCACCGGATAATTAGCCCTAAAGTGACCCGGTTCCTTGCAGTGATAACAGGTCTTCCCCGCAGTCTTACCAAGTCCCTCATTGCCGTTTCCAGCACCCGACCCAGTATTGTTGCCCTTGTTAACCCCCTTTTTCTTTTTAGACTTCCCGGACTTAACAAACAATCCACCGCCACTTTCTGACGAAGTTCCCTAGTATGAAGTGCTACCGTCACTTCTTATAAGGTCAGTGAGTCTTTACCAACAACAAAAGACTCAACAAAATTCTCATAGCTAGATGGTAGAGACACAAATAAAATCAACGCAGCATCCTCATCATCTATTTTAACATCTAAGTTACGCAAATCTAGTAAAATAGAGTTAATTTTTTCAAGATGTTCCCGTAAGGGAGTACCTGACTGCATTCGGAAGCTGAACAACCGCTGCTTCTGCAATAATTTGTTGGTCAGCGACTCAGTCATGTACAATGACTCCAATTTCATCCATAGTTCTACCGCTGTAGCCTGATCAACGACCTCCGTGATGATATGATCATCCAAACTTAGCAAAATGGTAGAAGGAGCCGTTTCCTCCATTACTGCTAATTGCCCGTCAGTTAACCCGTCTTCCGAACCCGCAGTAGTACTCTTTGAAGCCAACGGACGCCAGATTTGCTGTTGTTTCAACAGAACCTTCATCTTTATTTGACATAGCCCGAAGCTATTTTTCCCGGTAAATTTCTCGATTCTTATTATAGAATGCTCTGATACCAATTGTTGTGCGACAGTGGAAGCAAGTTCGTCAAACAATAATGAAACAATAAGAAAATTCAATGCAAAATAAGAAATTGACACGAGAGATTTAACGTGGTTCACTATCAATGTGATAGCTACATCCACCCGCACCATGATCAAATAATTTCACTATGATCGCAAAGAATTACAAGATGAATCGCAATCACACTCACAAATTAATGGCTCTCTTGTGATCACTCTCAATTTTGTGAATCATCCTATATTAATCCTAAAATGGGAGTTTATATACTAGTGCCCAATAAAAGGAAGTTATTACATAATAAACACAAAGTAACCGTCCCAAAAGACACCTCCTGTGAAAAAAAACCGTCATTTTGCGAGCCGTGTACAACTACACGAGCCGCCTATACACGGCTCGCGAAATGGAGACAGAACGCACTCTGCGCCCCGCGGACTGAGGTAGCAGCTTCTTCGCGCCCCGCAGAGTTCTCTGCGCCCTGCGGACCTCCTCTTTGACCCATACTCATCTTGTTTAATGGTGCTTGCTAGTTTGAGTCACCATTAACAACAATTGTAGTATTCATCAGTTTATAACCAATAACATTCTCTTCTTTTTTTAAGCTTGTTAGGTAGTCTTGATCCATTCATAAAGTGTGATGCCCCATTTTTAGAGTCTTATCGTTTTCATAGTGTTTACCAAAAATTGATCTTTCAAATCAACCAACCAATCTTAACTAAATTTGAATGCCCATCAAGAAAAATAATATAGTCTTAACTGGTACGATCTGTTTATAAAAATAATGTGTCTTTTTAATTCGTAGCAAAAAGAATATTAAATCGGATAATGCTTAGTTAGATATCTACATAGCTGGTCAAGTATATTTTCAATATGTAGCTAATTCTCTTCGCCTAGAATCATAAGACTAATGAACTAAATAACCCGATCATTTTCAAATTGAAACTCGGTCCAAAATCCTTCGAGTATTCAAAATAATGCTTAATTTTATTAGTCTTGTATAATTTTATACATTTTTTGGAAAAAATGTCAAGGTCATTTTCATAAGATTGTGTATAATTTGTGTAGGCTTAAAAAATTATTTGGTTACTTAGGAAAGTAACTAATTAATGTTTTCACCTTGCAATAACATTGTCTAGTAACTGCCAATTATGATTCATCAAATAAATGAGAGAGTTAGGGGAAAATCAAATTAAAAACATATATTTTCTTAAAAATTAAAATTGGTATATGCATTTCAATCGAAATAAAAGTCAATTTTTAACATTTTTTTTTAAAATAATTACTTAATAGGAATATTTTTTTTTCTTTTTGGAAAACTGATTTATTAGTAGTAGTTTAATTAGGGGACAAAGAGTAATCTTTTGCAATAAAATAGTTCAAAATTGCAAAGGTGCGGTGGTGGATCCAAGTATGAACATGAACATCCTATAATTGATGATATGAACTACTTATTTAATATTGATATATGGAAAATTTTTACAAGTTGTGATTTTTTTATAAAATAAATAAAATAAAATAATTAGAAATCTTATCAAAGTTGTCCTAGCACCCTATTGCTGACTAAATTTACAACTATAATTATATGATGAGAAAACATGTTAGTTGGTACTCATAGTTTATGGTAGAAACTAGAAAAGACATATGAAGAGCAACATCCCCTTCTTTATCATTTTTAGCTCACGGGTTTGCATTTTTAGTTACCATACATTGCATTGGTTTATACATATGTTTTTGTCCTCAATGGAATCAGTATGGTTTTTTCTTTTTAAAAATCGTGTTACTACTCAAATTGATTCAATATATATATGAATCAGTGTTCGATATTATCCTATACTAATATTTTAAATGCCTTTCAAAACAGTGAGTAGAATATACTGTAAATATATTCGGGTTTATATGGTATTAATACATGCTTTCGGTTTCGTATTCTCATTCACCTTATATCTATCTGCTCGTATGTACAATATACTTTTTCTTCAATCTATAACATACCACTATATATTTATAAATAAATATCATAGCAAAATGTTATATATTCTAAATGGACTCTAAAAAGTAATTAATAAAATATCAATTATTGTTATACATTTTGGGAGACTCTAACTCTCATGTGCAAAGTTTGACATATAGTAATTCCAGAATATATATATATATATATATATATATATATATATATATATATATATATATATATATATTGACTTTTTATACATGTGATAAAGCATATAATATATAATGAAGTTATAACAATAAAAATTTAACTCTCTGACGTTTTGTCCTATTAAGTGATTAGTAAAATAATAAATTTAAAGCCTCAAAATATATGATTTCTTTTATTCTATTTAAATGCAATATCATAACTATGATTTCACGATTTAATATAATAAATATATTAAAATAAGTGTAAGCCGAAATTGGAAATGAAAATGTGTGATGAATTGATAATGGTCGTGGCAAAATGGGTGGTATGAGAGTAAAATTAGAGGCCCCCATCTAAGTGAGTCTATAAGGTTGTCATGATCATGATTTCTTCAGATATGAGAATTAATGGTCAAAAAAGCTAAAGTATGGTGTGGCCTGCACATTGTGGATACATTGCATGTTCTTTAACTCAATTCCACTACAATATATGACTTGTTTCAAACATTATTATTATTATTATTAGTCTTGTCTATTCATCATATTCTCATTATATATATATATATATATATATATATATATATATATATATATATATATATATATATATATATATATATATATATATATATATATATTTCTTACCTTATGAATCAGCATCAAACAGAAAATAAAGTGTTATTAAGAAAAATACAAATATTTGTAGTAAATGAAGAGAAAGGTTGAATAGCATAGATGAGATTTACGTTTGTATGATTGTTGGTACTGAAAAGTGGTATTTGAATCAGCATCATAATAATGAAAGTTTGATTATAAAAAAAATTTATTCACAATTTTTCATTACCAGCACCTAATAGGATTAGGCTAATATCATATTTTTAAATGATGTATTGAAATGCATTTTGTGAAGATTATAAAATTGTTGAAGGTGAACAAATATGATCATGCATGAAACTTGTCTAGATATGTTTCTATAAAAATTACACTAATATAATATTATTCCCACCATTCGATGCTAACTATTAAACGAGTTGTAAAAAAAAATTGTAAACTATTATTCGAATCATAAATAATGCTAAATGAATAATAAGAGGATGAGAGTAAAAAGTTTGAATTATAAGTTGGTCTTCATCATTATTGGTTGTGATTATTCGTGTGAGTCGTGCTTCAGTCTAATATGTGTTTATCAATCGACTTCATTATTAATATGCCCACATAAGTGATATAATTTGTCTCATCAAAATGATCATACTTTTATTTTAGCTTATTTCAATAAATTTGTCATATTTTTATATTTTTATTTTTATTATGATTCAAATTATACCTTTTATAATTTGCATTTACACATTTAACTTATTTTTTTTATCTCATTCATATATTTTTTCTATTATTTTATAAAATTTATTTTTGTCTCTTTTTTATAATTTTTTATTTTATTATTATATACGGGCAAATTTAATAGGGCAAAAAGAGTTCTATTAAACTTTGATATTATTTTCAAAAATTATTTAGAAATATAGTTAAACATCAACTCAAATTGACTTGGAACACTGTATTTAATTTGAGTCACATGTGATCTACTTTGAAAGATAGAAGTAATTGACTAACTTGTACTTGTTGATAATGGTATGCTATGTTTGATGTTATGTTATGATGAACTTATATTTGATGAAGGGGTTATTGAAAAATGTAATTGAGATATCTTACAAATTACTCGTGATATTAGGATTTTTATAATATTAATCCATCTTATTAATATATATTTTATTTTTAATCTATAAGTTAAAACATAGTCTATTAAAATTTTATTGTACTCATATTAAGGATCGAATTAATGCATTGAAGTACGTTAAAAAAATATGTTGCAAGTAATTTTGAACCGATGAAGTATAATCTAACGCGCCCCTTCAAACGAGTGTCTTTGGACTACAAGTGAAAGTAAAATTAACCGCTTTTTAAGCGAAATATTGAATTGTTGATGATGATTAGTATTACTATGTTCATACATATTTTTACGCATATTAGTATGCAATGAAATGCCTTAATAAATTAGACGTTATGTTAACTATAAATGAGGATTATTGACTAAGTTAGTCCATTTGTTAAGGAAGATATTTGGAAAATTCAGTTATTAATTATTAAGAATTGATTGTTTATTTAAAAAAGGTGGACCAAAAAGCCGAATATTGATAAAAATAAAAAAAAATAAAAAAAAAATAAAAGTTATGTAATTTTTAGTTTTGCTTAAAAATCAATTTTTTTTTTTCAAATTGCTTAAAAGCCATTTGTCTTTTATCTTTTTTCTCAAACAAGTAAAAAACATAAGTTAATTAAAAAGTCAATTAGCAAATAACAATTTTCAATTTAGTTCAAATTAGTTAATCATATATGCCTATTATTTTATTTTCATACTTTGTATTCTAAAAACTTGGTTAAATTATTTTTAATTTAAATCGTTTAATGGATGACTAATAAAGCAATTTTTATTTTTGTAGTGGATTTCAATCTTGGATATTATTGCCACATTTATTTGAAGGAGTATAGATATTTCATATTGCCATTTGCAACTTCTTAATAACCACAAGAGGAATACAATGTTGCTCCTAAACCCTACCATTGTCTAATTGTGTTCTACTCCTCCATATTAATCAACTGTCATATTTTTTATTTTAATGAGTCTCATTTACTCCATAATTTATTTTTTTTCACAGTTTTCAAAGTAAATTTTAAATTTTAATATCTCTAAATACACATAATAAAAAATAAAATACATAATAAAAAAGTATACATTAAGATGAATCTAATGAGATCTTACATGGACATATTTTATCTTCTAAACATGTGTCAAAAACATTAATCAAATCTCTGTCTCCTTAAGATGAAATATTTCAAATGGAAAGAACAATAAAAAATAAAAACAGTAATTTTTATACATAATTCAATGACTCTTAGTATACCAATACTTTAACTCAATGTATCCAACTTTTTAATCTGGCTGAAAATATTTATTGGGAAAGAGAAATATACTACTACTAGTATTTGTTGGAGAAAGCGGTGAGCAGCAAGCTAAAATGTAGCTATGATGACTAGAGAGTTAGTAGAAAGTTAGGATCCACTTGTGTTAGTCGAGGGTAGATTCATTGAGTGTCAAACAAATCTTTTGAGTTTTGACCCATGGTTTTATTTCAAAACCTAGTGCATTTGGTAAATCTTGTCTTCAATTCCCTACTATTTTATTAACAAAAGATTTATGCGAAAACTATGAGCAAACAGAAATAGAAACTACAATAAAATAAGTCAATAATAAAAAAGACAAACAGAGCTAACAACGTCCATCAGATCTAGGAATAATTATCTTTAAACCCTAGGCTAAGTGGTTTTTATATATAGAATTACTTTTACAAAGAGTTGTAAATTTAAAAGTTAATAATTTTGGAAATAATCTTAATTTTCATCTAGGAATAATTAAAGTCTGTGGGTGTTTGGTAAATAATTTTTAATACAAAATGAAAATATCTAGTTTGATTGATTTTTTTTCATTAGCTTTTGACTTATTAGCTTAATTTTCATCAAATAAACTTTCAATAGTCAATATCTGATTTTATCAAACTATCTAATTATACAATGTCTAATCCAGCTATCTTAAAAGCAATCAAAAAAGTCAACACTTTCAGATAATTAAACAAGCCAATTTAAATAATCAACAACCAACAATCATTTAACAAAAATCCCATTTACCTATTGCCTTTTTCCTCAAGGGCTTGGAAAAAGTTTCATAGTAGATAGTTCATTTTCTTTTCTTTTAGATTACTTGGGAGATTAGAGGGTGTTTAACAAATGACTAATAGCTGCTGATTATAGTGGCTGATTTGATCAACTGATTTTGAACCCCCTGCTATAAGCAGCTTGTTCAAAAACAGTTTATTCGTATCAATAAGTTGTTTCAACCGGCTAATTCACCAAACACTAGCATTAGCTAATTTGACCACCCAACCCTTTATTTATATCAAAATAAACTAAAATTGCTCAATAAGCTAATTTGCCAAACACTTCCTCACTTCCTTGGTATTAAATTTTTTTCCTTTTAAAAAAAAATAGAATACTAACTGATACACAATTTATTTTCATATAATAGTAAAGTAAATTGAAATGTATTGGATAATTATACATGATTTATCTTTATTTAGAAATATTTTTTTGAAAGAATAACAAATATTATTTTGAAACTCCGACATATACTTCCTTACGTTAGCAAATACTCTCTGTGTGCTAAAGAATTAGACTTATTTTCCTTTATAATCCATCCTATTAAATTTGTCAATTTTTATTTTTAATTTTATTTCACACTTTTATAAATTTTCATCCATATATTTCTTTTTATTTTTCATTTTTATTGATTTTCATCTGAGTTTATTTAATTGGAATAGAGTGAGCACTACTGTTATACTCTATGCAAAACGTAAAAAGTTTGAAACATGCTTAGACTTTTTGTTAGTAGAAGTATTTTAGTAACCTAAATGGACTAATAAGGAAAGTTTACTAGGGAAATTAAATTATATTAAATATTAAAAAATTGCAGAAAGAAGTCAACAAATACAGCTTGCATAGGTTGATTCATTGAAACCTATGGAATCTGGTAGTATGAGTTTTTACGATTTAAAAATACCGACAAACAGAAAAAAATATATATATATATATATTATTTAGTAAATTTTGAATATTTCGTAATAAATGAAAATAAAATTAAACAGTATAGATAAAATTATAAGAAAATGAGAATATATTTAAGAGATTTAAAGAAAGTGATTAGTCAGTTTCCTAATTAAAAAATAACTCAAAAACAAATAAAACAATTTAAAATAAAAAATAATACAAATTGAATTGGTCGAAAAGAATATTCTTCTATTTCTTGATGTTTGTGTAATTATGTTTACTCCAAAAATTTAATCAATTAATTTCTTGATTTTTGATTTCAAAACCTTACCTAAAAAGGTGATACAGACCCGATTCTCGTTTGTAAATTTATTAAAGTACCGTTACCGTATATTATGTTCATATTCCATACAAATTATTAACTTTAAAATCAACTTAACTCTTCTCTAATCCTTTAATTTTCAGTGACCGCAATTCAACTATCATGCTTCCTCTGTTCCTTAAAGTTATTTTCACATGAAATATTCATGGTAATTAAGAAAATTAGAATCTTTTAGACGATAAATATATTATCTTATTAAGTCATAATATAAATTTAACGAAGAAAGTAAAATTATAAACATAAAAATTTAAAGTATATTTCTGTTTAGAGTATTCAATTTTCTTTTCAAGGAATATTGGAAGTTGGAACCAAAGGTCAAAAGTGAAATCAATGTTCAAGTAAAGTGTGAGTGTCATTATTTTAATTATATAATTTAAATATATGATAGTTTTTTGAATCTACGTTGTAAATTCAATAAATAAAAATTATTTTTATAAAAGACTATCTTTTAACCGAATGACCTTAAAATAAGATATTCATGTATTAATAATTTATATTATTAAATTATTTAACTCTTATATAAAGCGCATCTAACATTAAAATCATCTTAAATAAAAATTTGTAAAAAGATAAAAGGACAATAATTGAATATTCAAATTTCAGAGGCTTGTGATTTTCTGAATCATCAGTCATTGAGTATAGTGCAAAGGTTTGCCCTTATGCCATGTGGCTACTAAGGGGGAGTCCAAATAATGAAACCCGTGGTACTTGCTTCATGTTTAGTTTATTTATAAGATGCCTTAACATGTAATTAGTTAATTAATTACATTGCATAATTATTTAATAATCATGTTTCTACTCAACCAGCCTTCCGACATATTCCTAAGAGGACTTTTATATTAGAAATAGTATAATAAAATTTAGTTGACTCGGCGGGTAAATTAACCTATATATATATATAGGGTCAAGTTTAAGTGAAAATCAAGCTTATATGAGAATTGTGAGAAGCAAAAAATATGTTACCTTTTTACAGAAAAGGTGTTACTTTTGCACAAAAAATATGTTACTTTTATTTTTTAAAAATCTAGTACTTTTTACCAAAAAAGTATAACTGTCAGAAAAAAATATAAATGCAAAGTAACACATTTTTCTGGAAAAGTAACACCTTTTTATATAAAAAGTAACACTTTTTTATAGTTCTCACGGTTCTCATATAAGGATGGTTTTCACTTAAACTTCTCCCTATATATATATAAAATAATAAAATATGTATTTATTGTTGGTGATTTGTTTACCCATAGACAAATAAGAATACAAAATATAATTGTTGTTGGTAAGGTGTATTTCAGTATTTATTAGTGTTTATTATAAATGAGTTGTTTATCCAATAGATAGATAAAGTATTGTGAATTTAGCTTTTTAAATCCGAAAGTTATAACCAACAAGAAATAATGGATGTCAACGTTTGAGGTTTCAATTTCTGCGGGGAATTAGTAATTGGTATGTCATATTCTTTCAATTTGTAGGACAATTTCACAACATATACACATGAAGGAATTAAGTTATCTTAATTACATAAAGAAAGCTTTTCTAATATATTATCTTAATTATAGTTAAGTAGAAGTTTAGGAGTTTAATGGGGAATGGTATACATGTATAAATTAGATGTTTAAATCAGTTATTTATGATGTTTAATAAAAATAATCAGAGAAAAATGAATAAAATGTCACAAGTTAATAAAAACCTAATTAATGAAATCTTTTTTAGTATTATATTTAGATTGTGTTTAAGATTATAAGATATGTCGCTCTTCTCTTTTCTCAACCTCTCTTACATCTAAAAAAATTACTAGTTAGATAATTAAGGAAAAATTATAATAAACTATTTAATCTATAGGTCTATTTGCAAAAAACTATCTTATGTATTTTTTTTTTTTGTAAAAAACTACCTAATCTAATACATTTCTCTGCAAATAACTACCCCTTAACGAAAAATATTAGTTGACTGTTAAGTTTGAAGGTTTGACCGATTTGAAAGGTTAAGTTGTCTATGTGGCAGTATTTCATTCCTCGTTTTTTAAATAATTAAAATTAAAACATATAAATTGACAAAATAAAAATAAACGATATTTGACGTCAATTTTACCCATCATAACGAATTTTTTTCAAAAAAAGGACGTCGCGATTATCCTTATGGGATAACTCTTTCGAAAATCCAGTCGAAACAAGTACTTATGCGCCTATTTCCCGACATATAAACCGAAAAAGAAATTTAAAGTCATTTTTACTCATCATAACGATGATTTTTCAAAAAATGGATGTTGCAATTACCCTTATGGGATAACTCTTTCGAAAATCCGGTCGGAACACCCCTTATGGGTAATCGCGAATATGCTGCTTCGAAAGATTAAATAGGCGAATAAGTATTAAGTACTTGTTTCGACCAGATTTTGGAAAGAGTTATCCCATAAGGATAATCGCAACGTCTGATTTTTTAAAAAAATGTCATTATGATGAGTAAAAATGACGTTAAATATCTTTTTGGATTTGCGTATCGAAAATAGACAAATAAGTACTTGTTTCGTCCAGATTTTCGAAAGAGTTACCCCTTACGGATAATCATGACGTCCATTTTTTAGAAAAAAATCGTTATGATGGGTAAAATGGACGTCAAATATCTTTTATTTTTATTTTGTTAAATTATGTGTTTTAATTTTAATTATTTAAAAAACAAGAACCAAAGAGATACTGCCGCATAGACAACTTACCATCTCAAATTGGTCAAACCCTCAAACTTAACAGTCAACTAATACTTTCCGTTAAGTGGTAGTCATTTGCAGAGAAATGTATTAGATTACGTAAGTAGCTTTTTGCAAAAAACATACATAAGTAATTTTTTACCAATAAACCTATAAATTAGATAATTTCTTATAATTTTTCCTATAATTAACACAAAATATAATTAACACAAAATATGAAGGATGGTCAAAGTAGAAGGGAAAAAGTCAAAGCAAATGTCTCTCTCACGTGTACTTAGCACATGCAATGACAAGTCACGCTGAGAGAGAAATTTTTTTACCCCTTTTTCCCTATAAATTTACTATATTTGTAAAATATTTAAGTTTTATTAAAAATAGGATAAACATTTCCTATAAACAAGTGAAAGAAAAATTAATTATTTCTAAAATTGATGATTATTGAACTCTTATCAAATTAAAAAAAAATTTAAAAAATATTGGAAGAAAAATGTATAGATGAGGTGTGGAGGCTACTCAAATAAATTTAGTTGATTTTAACTTTGACTTTTTATATGTCAAACAGTTAAAAAATATGTTTAGTGAATAATTTTTGCTTTTTAAATCATTTTCTCACTAAATAGTTGATAAACAAGAATTATTTTTTCATCAAAGATCTCCCTAAATTGCTTTGAATTGAACACAATTAATGTCTTTAATTTAAAATTGTATAATACTCCCTCCTATTCACTTTAAATGTTTCATTTAATTTTGCACATTTGCTATGCACATTTTTAATCTTAAATATTTCTAATTGTGTTTGAGTAAAAATTATAAAAAATTGATATTAATAAAATTTTCAATATGATCCTATTTGACTATATTTTAACTTATAGATTAAAAACAAAATATATAATAAGATGAATTGATGAATATTATTAAAAAATCAAATGCAATATTTAAAATAAATAGGAGGGATACTCCACTAAAAGGCAAAATGGAGATAGACAAAAATCAAAAGTATTTAAATAATAAATTTGAAAGGAAGAAAGTGCAACCAGGTATATTGTTTTACACTTTACAAATACTAAGTATTAAATTTGTAGGAATTTTTTTATTTTTAAATGGGAGGTATTAAAAGCTGAAAATAAAATAAAGAGAAAAAAAGGGGGAGGGAGACAAACTGCCGCTAACTGCAGGGTGGATGTCTGAAACACAACTCCCTGCTTAACCAACTAATTTTCGTCATCCCCTACAACTAACGTGGCTGTTTATTCACCCTTCGATCATTCTTCCATACAGAGCATATATACATTCTCAACATATATTATTATTATAAAGGAAAAATTATTAATAATTTAATTTTTTATAATTTTTCTACGATAATTTTCCCTATTGATTAACCATGAATAATTTTAACTTTAATGGGGTAAATATAGAGTAAACTTGGATAACCCGATAACCTGCTATAGTAGGTAATTCACCAAAAAGTTAAACTGAAAATAAATATAAAATTAGAGAAAAATTTTAAAAATTTACATAAAAAAGTTTAAATAATAAAAAAATCAGAAATTTTTTTTATATTTTTTGAATATATTTTCGACATTTTAGTTTAATTTGTCTTTTTTTAAATAAAACTTGCAATAGAAAGTCATCCAGTTACCCAAGTTTACACTAGGAAAATATCCCTAAAGCTGGGATTATTAATGGTTAATCAATAGATGAGATTATTGAAGGAAAATCATGAAAATATTGGATTATTCTAAGTAATTTTTTAAAAATATTTTTAGTCAAATCATTTTTAAATCGAATTATTTTTTCTTGTGTTCGAGACACAAAATATCAAGAAATCTTTTTTTGAAAATCTTATTGGTAAAAAGTACCAAAAGATAAAAATAAATTAATTTTATTTCTATATGTATTTTGTTATGAAAAAGAATCAATACCTACACCAATTTCTAGATTTCAATAAGAAATATTGACTAAATTAAAATAATTAACTAAAACTATAGGGTTTTGATTAAAAACTTACGATATAGAATAGAAAAAACTGACAAAATAAGAAAAATGGGTAGTTTAATCCAGTATTTATCTCGTACTTTTTGGGTAGTGTCATTTTTGGATCACAAATCAAAATTTTATATTGTTTCACTGATTTTTGATTAGATCAAAAATTGAGAAGTGAAGTAGATATGAGCCTAATTAATTAGGAACCATATAAGACTTAAACCTAATTACTATATGTGCTAGTTTACAAATTGTTAGAACCATAAACTCATTTTGTGGTTAACATTTTGTACAATAATAATTCATAAATCTTACTTGATCAAGGCACATTCCATTTATTTCAATTAAGGTGTTATCTAATTAGTAACTATACACATAATGAGCTAACGCCTCAATAAATTATGTTACAAATAGCTCCTATAAATATAATACATATCCTTTCATTCAGTTAGTTTTTCCATTTATTAATAAATGGCACGAATATTAAGTAATTGGATACAATTAAAATAGTAAAATATAAAAAAATGGTGAAATTATATATAAAAATAAAATTAAGATATATTTTTTGAAACGAAGTTAAATGAAAAATAAGATAAATTCGTTCAAATTGACATAAAGCTAGGGACTTGGGTGCGTTGAAATTTTTGTATTCTATTTATTTTAGTTGATCCTTAGATAGTGCATGCAACAAATTTCTTCTTTAAAGTACAATTTGATTTAAAGATGTAGTTATCATGAATTAATATGTATTTTATATGTTTGCCTTTTAGTGCCCAAAAAGCCTTACGAATTTACACTTCTTTTTTGATCTTCCACTTTGGGTTTTTCACACATATTAAGGAAGATAGAATTTTTGGGTTGTAGTGGGTATTATTTTAATTAAATAGTAGTGTGAAGTAATGATTGTATTGGAAGTATGAGGTTGTAGTGGGTATTATTTTAATTAAATAGTAGTGTGAAGTAATGATTGTATTGAAAGTATGAGAGAGAAAATAATTATAAATAAAAGAAAAGGGGTACATTAAAAGAAAAGGAGGGGTTTTAAGGGGTAAAAGTGGGATTAAAACTTTCTAAAAACAGAAAGTATTCTAAAGTGGAAGAACTTTTGAAAATACCCGTTATAATAATGTGAAAGATAAAAAGAACGGAGGGAGTAAGATTTAATCAGGCCAAAGGAACTAATTGCCAATTATTCTACAAATATATGCAACAAGATTATTGATGAATATTGAATAGTGCATCATATTGATACTATACAAATAATTCAAAATCCTTTTTTTCTCTATAAAAATTTTCTAACTTATCCCAAATATTAGACGTTTATACTAAACTCGGCTTGCCATATAGATTCATCTACAATCATATACATTTCATATGTATATTTACTTTTTTACGATTTGATTATAAACTGAAAATCAAAATTTTATTTCAATCGGAGTATTATATAATATTTTTTCGTAAAAGAATATAAATTTAATTTTCATAGCCCTCATTTCTAACCAGAAACCTCCACTTCCCTTCATCAGGACTGAAACAATTTCAATTAGGGTTGACTAGTTTTGTTCACTTCAATTAGTTAAATCTTGTTAGGGGCCTTCAATTAGAAGAATTTCCTTTTTTTCACTTATGCATTTATGGTTTTATATGGAGTTACGGTATAAACTGAATCGAATTCAATTAAACTAGACTAATTATATTGAAAAGGATTGAATTGAAAATGAATTATACTATTAAATAGAGTTAAAATAAACTAAATTAAATAGAATCAAACTTAATATTTCAATAGAATTTAATTAACCTTGACTAACTAAGGTGAGAAAAAATTAACATACTCTTATATATATCACAAATTTCAATATATTCATTATATATTTTTTCAAATATTACAAATATGTATTAAGAATGATGTAAGTAGACATTTAAAATATTAAAAGTAGGCATTAACGATACAGTAAGTAAGCATTAAGAATAATATAAGTTGTCATTAAAAATATAAATACGCTATAATCTTTAATAGATTGGGTTTGAGATACGACACTTAAAAAAACGGTGTCTCAAAAGACTAACGGTATATATACATATGTAAAATATAGTTAAATACCTAAAATTAACAACCTATATTAATTTTTGAGCCTATCCATTACTTGTACGAAAAGGCTCTGGTCTTTCACTGTCCAAATAGAAAAATAACAACATTAAATAAAAATAAATACAAGGGGTAGGATGGGGGGACAAATTTTCTATATCATAGGTTCAGAAAATAATAAACATAACCCCACGTCCCCACCCCTTGGGTCCCACCATCCATCACAAAGTCACAATTTCCACTTCTTTCCTTCATTCTACGTTCCACCTCAAATATCTTCAAAATGAAAAACGTTCATTTTGATTTATTTTGATTTCTATGATTAACTTTAAAAAACAAATATAAGTATTTACTTTTTTCGTTCCATATTAGATGCAATATTAAAAAGAATGATACTATTTATTTATCACTTTTAATTTATGATTAGTTTTTAATCTATAAGTTAAAACATACTCAAGTGAGATCTTGTTTGATTCGTCTCATTGCAAAGATTACTAATATAAAATTTTTATAACTTTTTATTATACGTAATTAGAGATATTAAAGATTAAATTAATACATTAAACTGCGTGAAAAAGCAAACATTGTAAGTAAATTGGAACAGAGAAAGTATAAGAAAACCCTGCCTATGTCTATTTACAATTGCAAGTAATATAAAATATATTTTTTTCACTTATCTGTTGTTATTCTTGTTCTTGCCTATTTACAATTTATTTTTTTACTCTATATTTATTTATTTATTTTTATTTTTATTTATATTAATGGTTTAGCTTGTGTTATAAAATTCATGTTTGCTGGCTTAGCTTTACTCAATGTTTTTTGTTACACGAACCTCTCTTTTTGAGTGTCTTTTTCGAGCCGAGAAACTTTTTGGTCGCATTTTCTTCTATAAGTATGATTTCAATTTTCATTTCTTCTCATACTCGAATCATAATTCCTATAAAAAATAGATATATACACCTAGTATGATAATGAGAATGATAGTGATATAAATGTTGATCTCACCTTTATTAATACCTCCCTTGTTTATATATACCCCTCCACCCCACCCTTACTTTCTCCACATTGTCAAAATATCAAACTCTTAAACACATACACAACCCATAAACATAAAATCAGTTCCTTCTAAACCCATCATCATCATCATCATCATCAAATTTGATCATAATCATGGTTGTAGCATCAACAAATCCTCTAAAAAGATCAAGAACAAAAAAAACCAAAGCAGTAGGAGTCCCAACCATTGATCTATCCCTAAAAAATCAAGATAAATCCACCTTATTAGACCTCATTATTGAAGCTTGTCAACAATGTGGGATTTTCAAGGTAGTAAATCATGGTATTTCTATGGATGTTATTTCTTCACTTGAGAAAAATGGTCTAGACTTTTTTACTCTGCCACCGACGGAGAAACAAATTGCTGTCGGTCCCACTGTTTCTAAACCTTTTGGCTATGGCTTCCGTAATATTGGCAACAATGGTGATGTTGGTGACCTTGAGTACCTTCTTCTTCACGCTAATATCCATCACACTTGTCCTCCTATATTAAGGTAATTAATGTATATATACTTGCAATATTTTACTTTATTATTCAATTTAATGCGTTATTTTAATAATATTTATGAGTTATACACTATTAAAAACCTTAAAACACAAATTGTTATGAGAGATAGTTTTTCTGAGAGACTCATTGTATATATGGGTTAAATAGTTCAATTAATACATATTAAATAGAAAATAAAAATGTGGGCTTTTTAATTTAAGATCATCTCTTTGAAAAACGGTCTCTTAAAATTTAATATTGTATACATATAATAGATACCATTAGACGATTTAAATAAAATTGCATTTCACTATATTTTTTTTCTTACATTAAGCGTTATACGTAAAATAAGTTTATATGATGAACTATATAAAAAAAATTGTAACAAGTATTATACACAAAAGAGTATTACAATTTCGATTTTAATCATCAATTTAAAATTTTACTAAAGAAGTATAAACATTGGAGTTATGAGTCCATATGTATTGCATTTACACATATATTTCAACTTCAAACGATTCTGGATATTAAGGGATATAAATTATATTATAACACAAAGATAAAATTATTAATTACTCACTCTATTTATTTGTTTGAATTTGCAACACTAACTTTTAAAAAATAATATTAAATTTTTAAAAATATAAAAGTAAATTGGGTTCAACCTTGTATGTCATTTGGTTTGCATGGACCAAAAATAAGTAATCCAAACTTATGAAAGAGATACTTTGCTCTAATTGTGACAAGAACCAATTTTCGATGGTAACGTATTAAGAGTAACTACTCTATCAAGTATTCTAACTAATAATATCTTTGCTATCATGGGGTGGCCAAGGGTAGTGTAAATGAGGAGTTCAAACTAATCTTTTGGCAACTTAAATACGAGTATTAAATAATCATAAATACTAATAATTCAGACGTTTTGAAAGATAAATACGTAAATATATATTATTATATCGTTTTTTTTATTTTTTTAATTGCTATATTTTTTAAAATTATTTTTGATTGAGATGGTATAGTGAGACCTATTAATGGGTTGACCCATTAATTAAACATTAAAAAAATAAAGAATAAAAAATAAAAAATAATGTTTATAATCCCTAAAACTAAACATGCATATTGTTTTATAAACTACATTGTCCGTTAAAATTTAATTTAATTAATTAATATTTTTTAAAAAAATACATAATTTAAACTGCCTGTATAAGATTGTTTCATGGTGAAACAGTCGCATATAAGACGCACTGAACTATACTTATTAGTTTTCACGCTATTAATTTAAAGATTTTTTAAAAATGAAATATCTTTACATCTACTTAATATAAAAATATAAAAAAGCATATAATGAAAGTATACAAATCAAATAAAATGATACATGATTAAATTTTTTTTTTCTTTTAAAGAAATTGTAATGTAAAATAAGATTATTTAATACTTTTAGTGTTTTGGTTAAGATTGATGGGTATTGTTGCCTACCAACTCTAGACGTTGACTTTTGTTCTAGAATCCATTATTCAACCTTAAAATAATTAATTAATATTTTTCTCCACGGTCTTCCTTCATTATTAAGTTGAATTGATCAGCTGTGTTGCATGAAAATCAAAGTAAAACCCAACTTGATGACTAATGTCCTAATCGATCACCGTAATTTTTAAATAAAAAAAAATTAAATTAAAGAATATCAAGAAAGATAAATGAAAATTACAAAACTTTCATATTATCAAATTATACCACATAAGAGTGATTTGTTAATTTAACAAATAAACGTTATTTACTAAAACGTCCTTAAAAGTTAATTACTACCACTATTTCTTTAAACTTGCCTCATTTTATTAAAAAAAAATCATAAAAATAGTCAAATGGGTAAAAAAAATTGAGGCTTGTCAAAGATGCCCTTTTATGATATAGAATGATCAAAAGTTGTACTTCAACCAACCGTACAACATGGAGTATATAAAAATGGGTTCATAGTGTACATTTTATGATATCCTTTATTCTATACAAATTAATAAATTTTTTTCCTTGCAAAATACTTAGTCATATTACGTTTATCATTATTATTTATTTTTCAAGCTTATTTTATTTATTATGACTTATTTGTAAAAAAAATATTGTTAATTAAAATTTTTTTTGAATTTTCTAATCCCATATTATCTGAATATTAATTTTTTTTATAATTTTTAACTAAGAATAATTATTTAAAGATAAAGGGTTTTTTGATAAAAATATAACAATCGGACCGGAATGAAAAACATATCCTATGACCATAAACGTGGGAATAAAAGGGTAAATGTGCATGTGGCTAAACAAGGAAAGTAAGGTTTACACATAACAATATTGTGCTACGTATCATCATAAGATAGCTACCTTCTCCACGTTGCTTCTCAATCACATTATTAGTTTGATGATTATTTTATTTTTTAATTATAAAATAGACCGAGAAGATGGATGGTCGAATGGCAGAACTAAATAAAAAATAAATTAATAAATTATTTGTGAAAGTAATACTTATTTAAATTGAGATAAGATCTGATTCTGATGATGGGTTTGGTGAATTTCATTGATCAAAAATCGTTTATACAATCATCATTCATCAATTACATGATTGATGAATGATAAGGAGCCCTACAAATAGTGAAATAGTATATGCATGTCTCTAGTAGATGAAGAAGAATCTTGCGCATTGAAATGCTAAAACTAGAGGATATAATACTTTAAATGAACAAAATTCAAATTTCCTCCTGTCCCAATAATACTCTATATTCCAATTTTTTTTAATTTTCTATTTTTCTATTTTTTTTCCTTACATTATCTTTGTTTAATTAATTGTTGATTACATATTTCACATTGTTAATGTGGCAAATAAAAATAAATTAGTTGAGATGTATCAATTGATATGAGTAGTGCATCATCTAATGGCCCTAGCTACCATTTACTCTCTTTGTTTGACTTTTTTTTACACAATTTTTTAAGCATAATATAAGTCTTACTAATAAATACATATTTATATATTTCTATCTTTTAAATATTTCTATCTTCATATATGAAATATTTTTAATGTAATTAACAATATGAAAGGTTATTATATTACTTTTCACAAAATTTGGAGGAAAATAAGATTATGTGTCAATTATCTTAATTAATTATACCTACTTTTTTTTGAGTAGTAATTATACCTACTTTTGATAATCATCATAGCCTAATCTATTTGAATTTAGGCATTATTTTTTTTATGGGTTTAGGATTATATGTCAAAATCTAGAAAATTCATTTTGAATCTAAACACATAAAGAGTATTCCCTTATTGTATGGTACTTTCTCCAATTCATCACTAACGTTCTATTTGCTTTTTGAACACTATTCGTCTCTTACTTTTTATTTGTATTTTATTATTAATCTACAAGTTAAAACATAGTCATGTGGGATCTTGTTTGATTCGTCTCAAAGTAAGTATTAATCATATTAATTTTCCATAATTTTTAATAATGCACAATTGGAGATATTAAGGATTGAATAAGTGCATTAGAAAAGTGTATAAAGTAAATGAGACATTAGTGCTGAATTAGAGGGAGTATTATTTTGTATCTTAAGTACATTAATAAATTTTAAACCTCTAACAAACAATATTAAGACATGTCACCGATTAAGCCATGACTTCACCAATTGAGCCATGTTTGACTGATATACTTTAATGAGTTTGTTAATATTTATTTCGATTTTAACCTGACATTAAAAAAATAAATTTACATTATATAAAAACTAATATATATAAAATTTACTTTTAAAATCGAACCAAAACAGTTAACCTGGAATCGATGTTTATTTCACCCTAATCAAAATCTTTAGTTAGGGAGTACTTGTAGTAGCAAATTTATCATAGGAAATATACATAAAAGGATGGGGAAAGCAATTGACACAAGTGTAAGCAGCATTGGCTAAGAAGAAACTTGTAGCAGTGGTAGTGGCAGTGTCAGAAATAGATCAATGAATTTTCACTAATCAGATTACTCATTACTGATTTTATATC
This sequence comes from Amaranthus tricolor, assembly GCF_026212465.1. Classification (NCBI taxonomy): domain Eukaryota; kingdom Viridiplantae; phylum Streptophyta; class Magnoliopsida; order Caryophyllales; family Amaranthaceae; genus Amaranthus; species Amaranthus tricolor. The sequence goes on along the minus strand of NC_080060.1, from coordinate 2,641,921 downwards.
ACATCAAATCAAATCAAATCTATCATAAATTTGGATATTATTTTGTGGAAACTCAATTTATCCTTATTTTTTACTATCTTTTTCATTTTGTTCGTCACCTTTATTTTAAATTAATTTAATTAAACGACGAAAATGCCTTTGAACTTAAAAATTTTAAAACTTCTACACAACATTTCAAACTCACTCAAAATACTTTTATCACTTCAAAATACACAAAATCTATACATAAAATTAATCAGAGCTAAAGTGCGACTTAACCTAGGAGTAGTCGATAACAAAAACTCGAGGTAATTTCTATTTTAATGTAATTCAAAAAAAAAAAATTACGAGTGGTACAAAAAGTGCGACTTGTAATTTTTTTTTTTTTGAATTTTGAAATTCCTTTTGTTTATTTAATTTTTTTTAAGTTATTATTATTTAATAAATATTGTAATAAATTATTTTATTTTAATATATTATTATATTGTGATAATATTATTATAATAATTAGTTTTGAATTTAAAATACATAAAAAAAATAAAATAAATTAAAATAACATAAATAAATAATTTAAGTAAACACAAAAATATATATAAATATATAATAAAATAAAATAATTTACTATAATATTTAATAAATAATAATAACTTAAAAAATAATTATAATAAATAAAAAGAATTAATTTTTCAAAAAACAATTTCCAGAACCCCCCGGTTCTAAGTCGTGTCGCATTTTTTGTGCGACTGGAGGGGGTTCTAGAATTTTTTTTTTGAAAAATTTTGAATCGATTAATTACTTACCGAAACGTTATCATGCTCGTTTCGGTTCGCCATTTTATTCGATGTACACTTTTAGCTTGCTTAAGTTAACATAGTGTTTTTAGAGAGTTTTAGAGAGATGTTACAGTTTTCGAGTTCGAAAATTAAGCAGAGACAATTTTAGAAATTCATTATATATAGGGTGGCGATAAAATAAAAAAGATGGCGATATTTAAGAATACCCATTTACTATATTCAGGGTTGAAGCTAATCCATTTACTATCTTTCTAATTTAAGATAAACCCTATAAAATACTTGCTCATTCAGTGTTATGTATTTATTTATTTTGTATTAATTGCTATAAATCTAAATTAATCAAATATAATTAGACATCACTATAATTAAATTGAGTTTGTTTAAGTATATATACTTGTAGTGTTAAGCTCTAATAAGGTGATTAAATTTTTGTTTATGCAGTGAAGTTGTTAAAGATTATGTGGAGGTAGTAACAGATTTAACATGTGAATTATTAGATTTGATGGCGGAGGGATTGTGGATTTCAGATAAAACTATTTTTAGTAGGTTTATCAGAGACGTTCGAAGTGATTCTCTCCTAAGACTGAATCACTACCCTCCAATTAAAAACTACGACCCAGCAATCCTTAACGGTTCCGGTGAACGGATTGGATTTGGGGAGCATTCTGACCCTCAGATCTTGACTATCTTAAGATCAAATGATGTTAGAGGCCTACAAATTTGCATGCCTGATGGTTTATGGTTCCCTGTTCAACCTGATCCTGATGCTTTCTACGTTATGGTGGGGGATGCACTTCAGGTTAGCAGCACATAATTAATTAATAGTATTAGTCTTTTACGTCATGATTGATTGATTGATTGATTGATTGATTGTTACATCACATATTTTGTTAAAATTTATAGGTGTTGACAAATGGAAGGTTTGAAAGTGTGAAACATAGAGCAATAGCTAATAACTCATTAACCAAGCCAAGAATGTCAATCATCTTTTTCGGTGCTCCTCCTTTGAACGCAACAATCTCTCCAATACAAGATATGATTTCGCCTTTGAATCCAAGTCTATATGAGCCTTTTACATGGTTGGAATACAAAAGAGCAATGAATGCTTCAAGATTAAGTGATTGTCGCCTCAACCTCTTCAAGAGACGCAATCAATAATCAATAATCAATGATCAATAATCAATAATCAATAATTTTTTTTTAAAGATAATTTTATGGTCCATTTTCCTAGTTTGGTAGTTCATATATTGGACAAGAAAGAAAGAAGGGGATTTTTTTTTTTCTTTTTTTAGTTTTGCTCCATCATGATGAATATCTTAATTATGTACTTGTGTTGGGATATTAGCTTGCTAGTTGGATATAGACACTTTGGGAAAGAGGAAAATGATGTATATAATCATGGTTTTCAATTTAGGTTTTGAAATTATTGGAGGGTGATCTCATTTTGAGTAATGAGCTAGAAAAATTAATGACACCTTTCATTATTTCATTGTAATGTAGGCCAATGGTTTCGTTAATTAAGCAAATATATATTAATGAGAAATAATAATCTTTTAATTTATATGATTTTTTAGTTTGTTGTTTAATTAATTATTGTCTCTTAATTTATTGGTGTTAAAATATTTGTAGTTTTTTTATTTCAGATTATAATGAACTAAAGTGAAATGATTTTTAAAACATGTGCACTTTTTATCTATGTGAAGTTGCATATAATATTTACTACTAAAGATCAATAAAAAACAACCTCTTTACTAGAGTTATCAATAATATAGGGAATGTTGATTACATTCGACCTCTAAACCTCACCCTAGGTGGGAGCTAATTAATGCATTGGCATTATAGAATATCGTTGTTGTTTTATTTAATTTTTTATTATTTATATTTTATACGAAAAGAATAAATTCAAACTTTAAACATTGCCCAAATATATGGAATTCACGTGAATTTGCACAAGATGTTTACTATTAATGTTCAATTGGAAAATAATCTCTTTACTAGAATTATCAATAACAGATTAGATTGCTTACAATCGATCCCCTAAACATCACCCTAGGTAATTGTAATTATAACAATTGTGTTAATGAAAATTGAATGTATTTATTCATATTTTCATGATACAAGTTTTCACGGATGAAATTATTTCGTTAATAGTTCTATGTCGTCCAGAGATTTATACATTTACCCTTAAAAGTTCTTGTAAAGGTTAAATATAGCAATTGAATTAAATAGATAAGTAATCAATAATAGTTATTTTAGAGTTTGTCTAGGTAAATTACTATTATTTGTTAACTTGATAAATCACCCTTATATTACATGATTTGACAGGGGAGAGATTTTAAGATTTTTTTTATCCTTGTAAATTTTATTTTTTTTCTTTGTATTTTTGTGGTGATTTATATATCAACGTGATTGACTAGAAATTTCTAATTATTTTAATGTTTATAAGAGGAGTAGGAGTACTCATATCATTATCTTAATGTCTGTTTGGTCATCACATTCAATGATAACAAGGAAGTGTTAGAACTCCCAAGTCTCAATCATGCAATTGATGTCCACTAACTATAATTGAATTATATGATGATTCATCCCATGATAATCAATCTAAGTTGAAGTATATCATGTCATTATCATTTCCCTACAAGAAGTTTCACTCTACATGCTCTTCTTGATATTGACTAATCGAAAAGATTGGTATGATTCATCTCATTAATGCTTACCTTGGTGTGACAAAACCTCTAGCAATTCATACCACTTGTGGTGATAGGCTAAACAATTAATCATCATCAATCATCATCTCTCAAAGGTATTCTTATTTATTATTGCAACTGCTTACTCAGTTCTGTTTTAGTTGCTATATAAGATTTCGTACAAAAACTAAAAAATGAGTATTTTTGTGTTAAAAATTATTTTTTACTTCTGAATAGATAAGATTAAAAGACTAAAAGTTAATGAGGTGTGGGGTAGAAAAAAATAGACATTTATATAGTTTTTTATTTAAATAATAATGTAGCAAGTATACTACTACGTCAACAGCAAAGAGAAATATATTATTTTTTAAGATAAATGTGAATGCTTGTAAATAAATAAAGAGAGAAAACAAAGTGTGTTATTGAAATTAAAAAAGAATTATGTATGTATGCGATTATAAGAAAGTGATTAATCATTGTCTAAAAATAGAAATAATATGAATCGAGTAACAGAACCAAGATAGCAAATAATGTTGAATAAGTGAGACAAAAAGGGTAATAGATAAGAACTTATAGAGGAACGAGGTTCTAAGATATGGGCAGAAAAATTCATATATTGTAACTAATACATCTTTTGTTTTTACATTATTAATGCAATCTAATATCGTCTCCTTTATTTCACAATGTTTATAGTGTTGATGTAGCCTAATATCTCCTTCATTATACAATGTTGACTACCATAATCAAAGATTGATTTTAGTATGAGATTTATTAATTTCTGATTTTGTTATTTTAGTAAATATTAATTCGGAACTTTAAAATTTTTGGTGACCCTCTATTAAACTAACCAATAAAACCATTTTTGTTCATTTCTTAACTAAGAAAGAAACTTTTAAAATGAAATTTATACAATCAATATTGTACACTTAGGGAGTATTTCATTCATTGATTCTTTATTTGGTGTTCACAAAATTAGTCAAAATAAGATAAACAAATAAAGTCAATATAATATTTCTTTTTTCTTAGGAGTACATATGATGAGACATTGGCATGTGAGTTTTTCTTCCATACATTAAATATATGGGATAAAAAAAAAAATTACATTGGGCACTTATCTAGCACATATAGAAATCAAAGTCTAGAAACACTAGCAAAATTTGTTAATCTATGGATAAATTATTCATTACTAATATATAAATAAATTATAGTACTTATTATTGGTGAATTGAACTCCATTATTTATTAATATTTATTAATAATAGATTATTTATTAGTGGGTAGATAAAGCAATGTTTTAATAAATAGTATAGTACTCTTAATTAATTGTGGTTGGAACATAAGTTAATGGGACCATCATCTAAGTTGTAATTGCTCTGTCTAGCTGTCCCATTGATTTATAAGAAATGACTACATTGAGTATATCTTTGAATTGATTATAATTAGTAATCATAATCTAAGAGATTATCGTTGCTAATGATCCAAATGATTGAGATGATGTTACTTTAGTTTACATCAATGTAACAAGATTATCAATTATCATGCTTGTTTCCATAAATGATATGGAATTCATCCTTGTAATGATATATTGTTAATGTATTACATTAGTGAAATTAATTATTTAGATAAGGATGAATTGAAAAGTAAAACTATAATTGTGTACTATTCTTTCAGCTCCTTTTAAATTTTAATAAAAAAAAACTTCATACAAATTAAGAAATTATGAAAATATTTAAATTGTATGGATTATTCAAGTAAAATTAAAGTGTTGGAAATGAATTTTATCCTTCTATTTATCATTTCTAAATAGGGGAAAATTTTCGAGAAAATGAAAAAAATAAGACAAAAATAAAATGTGTTTTGAAAGTAAAGAAAAAGTTATCCAAGAGTATTTAATCATCAACTTTTCTAATGATAAGTGATAAATGATAAATGATAAATAATAAAAGATATTGATAAATGTGGTTGGTGAGATATTAAATGAGATATTTAATCTAAGGTAATGACTCTTACCACAAGTTTACTGAACTGCTTATGTTCTTATGAGTTTATTAATATTTTTATTTGAATATATTATTTTTATTTTGTACTAATTTTATGTTGGATATGTCTATATCGGAACAATATCAGAGTTTTAATTTCAAAAGGTCGAGTAATGTCTCCACTATTTTCTTTAACTACTATTCACACATCTTTTTTTATTTTCTCCTACTTGTTATCATATTCACACAATAATATTGTTCCAATCACTTTCTTAGTCGGCGTGTCATTTTTTATTATTTCAATCTCATAGGGATCGAATGAATATTCCTTTCTTAGTCGCTAACTCGCTATCAGGAGACAATCTCATAATAGGACTAGGTAAGAGACATTAAAATGACACCATACCATAACCAATAAATAACAAGTGTCGATCATCTATCAGAATAAGTTTTATTATGAAAATTAGATCTTATTTCAGTTGCGATATGCAACACTTACACAATTACACTTCCCCATGAGATATCCAAATTTAATTTTGTTTTCTATCTCGTTTCCTAGCTTTTTATCCTTCAGCGTTCAACCTACCATATACAAAAAAATAGATTATAATTTATAGTATAATACATCAAATAATTAAGCAAAATATTCATTAGTAGGACTATGTTTTACATTATCGTTTTTTGTAGCTAAAAAATTAAGAATATTTATAAATGATAAAGCGTTAAAATGAATTTTTGAGAAGAATATGAGATTATTAAAGTAGTATACAAGCATAAGCATTAAAATAATCAAAAAAATTTTTTTATTAATATGACACTAAATTTTCCGTATCATTTCTACCGAGTAAAAAAGGGCCGTGAAGGTATCAAAATCTCTCGAGTTTCTTTCTCCCATTTTTTTATCAGTTAGTCTTCTGAAAGACGTCTCTTCCCAATCCATTAAAGCTTGTTGCCTATTCTTACAATAAAATTTTTTATGGCCGACCCAATCAGAAATGACCTCTCAAAAAGACCGTCTCTCACAAGAATTTGCGTTGTTTTTATAAAATCTAGGGTTGTCCAACGCCCCTTTTGACTATCATGCAAAGAGCACCAACCATCAAGAAATTTGTAGGGCATGGATTGCATGAAGATTATCCTTTTATTTCTTGACGAAAACCAATAACTTACACTATTCCCAAATGCATCAATCATGACCAATTTTCTAAACTGAAATAACTTTTTTTAACCTAAAATAATTAGTAAATGGAATACTCATATAAAATGTGGTTATAAATTTAAATACATATTATCCTTTTAAGTCTTGTATATAAGGCTTTCATTGAGTTATGACTTATGAATATTGCTTATACACTGCACATATTCTCAAAAGAATTTCATTCTAACCCTAATTGTAGTCCTTGAACCCTACTATTTCAATGGCTTCTCTACTGTTGTTAGTGAAAGCAATAATGACATGTCGACAGGAGACAAACGATAACTTGATGGCGACAAAGGAGGATAGAGAGAGATATGTCGATGACATGAATGACCGCCTTGATAAGATTAATGAAAGAGATGACTTCCTATTTTATTTGAAGATGAAGAGAAATGGGCTCGGTTCAATATTTCTTGGCCAAGATTTCAACTATTGATCCATCAAGTTGATGTTGCTCTAGGCGGTCAACATCTTGAACCAGCCCAGAACCACCCCTATTCTTAGACTAAAAAGGTGGTATTAATTTTTTATGTCAATTCAATTGTCATATAGATATAATGGTTAATAAAAGCAAATCAAATCTTATTTATGTTTTTAATGGTTTTGAAGAAAAGTAAGAGCTTTTATTTGTTTTTATTTGCATGTTTTTTTTGAGTCGAGTTGAGGGTTTCAATGCTTGTAACCTTCTTTGATAACGGTGTGATATGTAGTTTTTCATTCTTTTTAGATTCTGATTATAACTATGAGTAGAAACTATTTAATACGATGATGAGGATGAAGAAAAGTAGGACACCTTTATTTCCTCTTGTACGAGCGAAATCTATTAAATATGATGATAAGATTGAAGAAAAGTAGAACGCCTTTATTTCCTATCGCACTATTTTCCACATAGCTAGCAATTGTACGAATTTGACCAACGCAAGGCTCCTTTCAAATCCTAGGTTCATAAAGGATCTATAAGTACCAATATGTCGGTATCACTTGCAAAAATTCGTGTTGGACAATAGGTTGTTCAAAAGTAGAGCCCTTTGAGGGTAGTTTTCTATAGCCTTCAATTTAATAAAAATTATTATCTCCGTCCTACTCAATTTTCATATTTGATCATTTCACTTTTTTTACGTTATTTTCTTAATTGAAAATAAACCTCACCACATTCTTATAATTTGAACCATATATTTAAACTTCCTTTTAATATTATCTAACTTAATTAATCTCTCTCTTCTTTATCATCTTTTCACAACTTCAAATATTTTTCTTAAAAATTACCTTTTTTTCTCTAATTTAATCTCACAGAGACCGAAAATATATTTATGAATCATTAATAATTGATTGAAAGTAAGTCTCAGAATTTCAGTAAGACTTACTCATTCAAATTGAACCAAAATGCAAATGTAAAAATGATTCACACAACTAAACTGTTAACAAGTTAAGAGTGTGAGGGAAAGATGTCAAAGATAAAAACGTAACAAATTAAATAGAACCATTTATAACAAATGTAGCAAAACTAGTAAAACAGATAAAATATATACAACTAAAATGAATAAACTTAATAAGACCCCTACCAGTTTTCGATTAAGAAAGGACTGGATACATATATAATAATAATACTCCATGTTTTGTAGGACAATAATCTCAGGTCGTACTTTTATGACAATGATGCATTCCACTGATTTATGTTGTTCATAGACCGTAGTCCATAGTCCACACTAGCATTAGCATTAGCATATAGATAGTACTAAAAATAAACATAAACCACTCAAATAAAAGGCGCTCACTGCGACACATGAACCTATTGTTCACGGCTAAAAGCATCATGCATGTTGGATTATCCGTATCCAGTATCAAGGCGTGTATTTACGTCTTTCAGAATCTACTAGTGCTTTGTCGTAGTATTTCATTAAGCTGATGCCACTAAGTGGCTTCAATCTATGCAGGATTAGAGAGTTGGATGTAGACAATCTTACCGTTTTTAGTAGCCAAATGGCTTGGTATGAGGATAGTATGAGAAAATAACGATCAAGTTGCAAGTTTTTCAGGAGACAGATAAATTCGAAAAAAGGAAGCATTATTTTCCAAGTATATGTACCACCAAGCATTTGAAGGAACTAGAGAAGGATTGGTATAATTATAATAAACAATAATACTTGTTTCAACATGTGCCAACAAGTGAACAAGGTGAGCACAAATATTAGATGTTAGTACAATGTACTATCTGTAAATAGCTATTTTCTAACAAAATTTTTGTCCCAATCTTAGGACCGAATAAAAATAGAATCAACGTAATGGGATGGAGGAATTGGCTCATCAACCCATGGTTCAGGTTCAAGCTAACATGTGATCTAGTTGAAGTCTTGCTTTTTGCCTATTAGACTCGGAAAACCGAAAGATGTTAGCAAGGAATCTAGTTCAAAAGAATACTGCACGTAAATTAGATAGAACATTTGAACAACAAAAGCCTTCAACAGGAAAAGTAAATTGATTACCGTAAAATGCTCTGACTCTATCAATGGGGTAGCTTGAGTGTTGGCTTACCGTATCGTAATTCATCATGAGATTCAGCATCTGGGTCAGCTTTATCAGTATCTGACCCATCGGTTCTTTCTGGAGTTTGCTTCTTAGTTGAGCTGTGCTCGCTAGATTGAGGGTTCGAGTCCGTAGAACTTTCTGTTTCCTTATTGTCTGTGTTATTCTTTACAGGCTTCTCTATCTTCGGCTTTGGTTTTGGGATTCTATTCACTCTGGCAACCTGAAAACCAAAGTAGCCTTATTCAAAACGCTGTTACAGCAAAAGGTACATTATGATACATTAAAAGTCATCATTATGAATAAAGTCAGATTTACCGTAGCCTGAAGTTCGCTTAACTTCACATATATTTCCTCAGAAGTTAAAACAGGTACACTTGAAGCAGGAATCCTGTGCAAATACTAACCTCGTTAGAGTTTGCAGTCTAAACCTGAAGAGCTGAACTTCACCTTCATATTTTCATTTAATTAAATATCAAGGACACAACTAAAAAAAGTACTCCATCACTATATCAACTCAACCTCTGAATTCATACAAAAACATGAAACGTGGCTTCAGAAAAGTCTTTTGAAAAAACAAAGAATTTTATCTATTATACGGTCTCCAACTTTAGATTAAGCTAACATAAGATGACCAAATAACACTTAAACATGATCTTCTGTGTTCTAAGTCATCTAAACCTTAGTAATGGTCGGCTAAGAATCCTAATATTTTCCAGCTATCGCAGAATAATTAGAGATTCAAGAGAGAAACAACAAACTGTACATTGGATTGAATTTCCAAATAACCATAGAATTTAATGAACTAGAATCCAATTAGGTGCCCCAGCTTACCAAAAGTTTATTACACTTCAAGTCTTCAACATAGCAAACATTTAACAAGGATATTTTTAATAAAGTGTGAAAAGTTAACCAACAATACTCTTTGTCTCTGTTGGTTAAGTTGGTATGTATTTCTAAGGATTAATAAACAGGTTACTCAATCTCAAAAAGTAATATAAGATGAAGCTTACTTGTCCTGTTGAGCCAGCTTCTCATCCAACCACTTTCTAAACTTTTCAGCGTTACCCAAAACCTAAAAAATTAAATACAATCAACTGATGTAAAATGCAAAAGGTAGCTAATAGCCCAGCTAAAACATGCAAAGACCAACATAATGGCTCAGATTTAAACCTCGTTTTTTTTCCTTTTGGGATCCAGGATTTCTTCCACTCCCAGTTACGTACTATCTGTGGTCAAAGAAGAAACAGATCAGTGCATCCTTTTGGCAAAAACAAACTCCTCACTAGATACATAAGCAAGTTAAAGTATAACATATAACCATAACCATTATCAATCACAAAATGTTCTCCAAACAATGATGGCAGCTGCAGCCCCCTTACATACCTCTACTACTTCAGTAAGGTATCGTCTAGCTTCTTCAATGGCTGTAGGGCGAGCCGTCAATTCCTTTAATCTAACTGAAGTATTGAACGAACATCAGTCAGATATAATCATCTAGCTTAAAGATCCAATTTTGTTCTTGATGCCAAACTGACCTGAAAAATATGGGGTCACCAATAGCTTTTAGCTTTTCAAAACGTTCTTCAAAATTCTACAGCATTAGCATCTTCCCCGTCCATATATAGCCAATCTTGGACCTGACGCCAATAATAGAATTTTAATTTTATTTCATTGAAAAATCACAAAGAGAATGAAGTTTCAGAGTTTTATATTGCCTCCTCAAGCTTTCCAATGAATGATTGCCGCTCTTCATCAGTTGAAACTTTTTCAACCTCTATTGATGACCCCATCTATTACAGGTAGCACAATGGAAAAAACAATTAGGGCATAGTTCACAAAAAATTTGATGGTATATTCTATTGAACAGCAACATTTCATGGTGGCTTCAAATGTGTGCAGATCGACATCAACAATGCACTATAACTTATTCAGCTTCCTTAGAATCAATAGACGACAGAGTCCCAAATATATCAACTTATAAGAGAATGCAGAAATACTTTTGAGTATTGTAAAAAAAGCCAAACCATACAATTGCTATCCAAGAGAAGTTTGGTTTTTATCTCAGGGGAATGTGGGTATAACTGATATTTGTATTGAAGGTAACCTCGAAAATCCAGCAATACAAAGAAAACGGCCAGCATTTGGGATGGAGCCTTAGATTAAAACATCAACACTATGGCCATTCCAGGGTAGCAGACTTGTCTCTTATTTGTATGAGTAGCAGAGAAGGGATTTATAGATTCAACGGGCTCTCTCACTAGCTAAACTAGTCTTTTGGGATGAAATTCCATGTTTGATTTATATTTATATATCAACGAGGATGCCGGGCCTTATTGGGAAGGGGGGGGGGGGGATCAAATGAAATGGATTGTATAAGAAACAGATGAGGGATTGATAAAATAAATGGACTCTCACCTATTAGACTATTCTTTTGGATGAGCTCTCCTGTGTGATCTATAACAACCCTGGAATTAATTGTGCATGATTATACACCAACATGACTCTATGCAGCAATGAAATCAAATTTTGTTTTTGCTTCTACGAAAATCCTCCTAGAATAGCATTGCAAAAAAGATTGCTAACAAACAAAGGAAAGTACTTGACTTTTTATGTTACCAAGAAAAGGATGAACTACAAACCCTTATTTCAACAGACCAAATTTAATAAGGGCAGGAACCTTTTCACGAGTTGAATAAATGTATTCTTCCAGGTTGTTTTTCAATTCAGCTGTCCTCCTTGGCTCGGCATCTCTTTTGTTGAGTTCTTCCAGCTTGCGCTTTGCATCAGCCAGGGATTTTTCGGAAAATGGTGTTCCAGGTCCACTTGTTTTCTCAGCTATCCGCATGTCACCAGGAAATTTTAGTTAAGGCATCCGCAAAATGGGTTTCACCAAAAACATTAACTTCACAGAAGAAATACTGTATCAGCATCAAGGAGCTACCTTCAAAGGCATCCTGAAGGTCCACTTCTTTAATTTCTTTTCAGTAACCTCAGCAATATTTTCTTTTGTTACACTGGAGTTGGAGAGGTTATTTAAGGCATCATTTTGCATGTTTCCATTAGCATTTTCAGCAGAATCCCCACTTCCCACTTCAGTTGGTGCATTCCCAGATGGAGAAGCTTCAACTGACACGTTTGCTGAAGCACTGGAATTACCCACAGTTACAATCTTTTTAGGAACTACTACCCACTCAGTAGTCTCAACAACAGCCTCAGCACGATCTAAGGTTAGAATACCACTTATACTTATAGAGAAATGTAGGTTTGCCTTGATCGGAGCAGATAGATTTCGGGATGCATATCTGGAATAATAAAAACATAGATAGTTAAGAACTTAAGATTAAATTTATATCATACAGCAATTTAAAAGTTGCAGATACTCAAATCAGCAAAAGTTACATATAGCACAAGTTCACACCTCTCAGTGGTATTGGCCAACCCAGAGACTGTATACTGAGCAAATATGGGAGATGCAACACCAGGTGGCATTAAGTGTTTGCTCTCATAGGATAAAGACACCTCAAAATCATCCTTAAGAATGATTGACCGGAACAACTGCAACAAGAAACAAAAAAAGTAGAAGATAAAAAGTATCCTATCACGATCATGCTCAACAAGTTCAGTGAACAAATCAAATTACCTTACCAGGCACCTTCTTCATACGTGGCACAAGGACTTGCTTTGTGTTTTCATCTTTAACAAGATCAATGCCATCCAATTCCATCATATAACCATAAGTGTAGAACCATCTATCATTCCCAGTTTTCTGTTCAATTTAATTCCAACACTTAAATTTGCTGCATGTAATGCAGCCCCAAGAACTATAGCTTCATCAGCGTCCAAATGTTTGTCCAGCTCTTTCCTCCCAAGAAATTCCTGGAGCTTAGCCTGTGAAAATATTAAAGTCATAATCACAAAAATGGCCTGAGAAGTGGAGTTCCAACAGGGGGTGTTCCAGATATAGAATTATAACCTGCAATTTTGGAACTCGAGTGGCACCTCCAATTAATTCAACTGCAGATATCTCCTCAAGTTTCGAACCAGAATTCTTAAGGACTTTTTTCAATGGGAGAAGAGCTTTCGCCCATAGGTCTTCACAAAGCTCTTCAAATTTTTCACGGCTTATTGAACTCCTACAATTATGACAAGTAAACGAGAGAAAATCTTTAGCAATTCCTACTTTAATAAATTATTAGATTATTCAATATTACAATCAAAAAGACCAAAAGGTAAAAGAAAATTGCATGAATACGAAGAGGAAAACGAAAAAAAGACAACTCCAATTCCTCTAATTCACACAAATAGAACCATATCTATTTTGGAGATCTGGAAAATGTGAATGTAGATTCCCATCCAAGCCTAATTGAATCAACCATTTGTTATAAAAGCAACACAAAACAATTGCTCAACAGCTATAGATGATAATTAAGAGTATTATCAATTGATTGTTTGAACTCATCTTCAATCAAAACTTAACATAATTGCCTTGATTGAAGTTATGAACAAAATCAAAGTCATTAATGGAACTTGTTCGAATTTAATGGAACTCAGTGCAGGTGGATCAAATGGAGAGCTCCATTCGGAGTATAATGTTGCCACTAAGATTTAAGGGAAAATTTTATTGAACTACCACTAAACCAACACTAGTATTTGTGTTAGGATGTCGAACTTTCACAACAAATCATAGTATAAGTCTAGGTGTAGCTGAGAGCTGAGATGCGTAGATTAAAAATAAATGAGTGAACACACCCTAAAGGATAAAGTTCGAAAGAAGACATAAGAAGGTCCTAAAGTCGTAGATATTGAATAAACAAATTTCCCAATTTTCAAAAAAAAAGAAATGAAAAAACAAATTGTATATGTTGGCATGGTCATGTGCAAAGAAGACCAAAATATGCAATATTTAGAAAAGTGGAAGGCTGGGACTTTCATGAACCTAGAAAAGAAAAACTAAAAGAGGTGGTTATAGACAAACTAAATGGCCGGATTGAGGAATGACATGAAGAATTGAAATCCATATGAGCATATGATAATAAAAAGAATGAATGGATGCGAACAATATAAAAAGAAGATAGCTAGAATTGAGTTTTTTATAGATTAGTATTAGGTTGAGCTGATTTAAGTAAAATCTTCGTCGGCGACCATCATTCAAATAAATTTATTTGGAATCATGTATCCAAACTCATATTGTTGGGATCAAGTCTTTGACAACGTTGTTGTCAAGTAATATTAACTAATCAGTCCTTAAATTAAGTATTCAAAAGGAAAAAAACGCTTTCTCAACCGAATGGAACTACATTTTCTCCCATGAGGACATTGCAAGTTTCAAAAGGAAAAAACATGTCTTAGATAGAATGGCAATACGCTTGCGTTCAAGTTTCTTCACAGAGCAGGTTCAACAATATTGTGAAATGGCAAGTTCACTTTCAAGCTCATAAACCCTTATGGCCTGTCTATTAGTTAATATACCACAATCAAAATATTCTTTAGCTATGATGGGTTATTGGCATCTAAAAATACAACAAAAGCTTTAGGCATTTTCTAATTTTTGCAAAGAATAAATATCTATTTGAACATAAGAATAACTTTTCCTCCATTCTGCATCAACTAATTACGTCTGTTCCTTATTGTATGTCATTTACTTACCAGTGCAACCTTATGTACTCACTTGTATGGGAATGGAACATTAAAATAACTCAGTTTGCACATTACAATGACATAAGTTATACATCCATTATATTTGGACCATTTTATCTATATGCAGTAGGATCACGGTTCAAGACTCTTTCTGGCTTAAAACTAAAAATTTGATATTTTTTGGTTGACCTTATTTTTCCTTGGATTTTATACATTCATCAAAATGAATACGCAGAGAGGTACACAACTACATTAAAAGAAATAACACTACCCACATCGAAAAAGGGCCAGATGAACCTCTTATTCTACCACTATTTCCTTCTACTTTACTCGCAAATTTATTGGAGAACTTATGTATTTAAACAGAGATCATCATCAATTCATTACCTTAGAGAGAATGATCCACTAAATGGAAGTCGAGTTGAAGCAAAACATTGGAAACTCTCTGATACTCACAGTTCGAATTAGATTCTCAAAATTAACAATGCACAAACCTGAAGTCACGATCATCATAAATAGACTCGACTGATGTTGGTGTACTTGTGTTTGCACTCAAAATTTCTTTAGTACGCTTGACTTGTTTTTTTAGTTTAGCCATTGCCTTTGGAGACTCGCTTATATCAACCTCATTGCCAAGTTGCTTATTGAATTCATCAGCAAAGTACTCCACCAATCTCAATTCCATATCTTGACCCCCAAGTTCTGCATTCCATGTTACATCCTTGACCTGCCTCAATGTAATATAAAGACAATATTACATGAGAAAGAGATGCATCTAAAGTACAACAAACAAGCTCTCCAATTCAGAAAAGAAATCACAGAAATCTTCTGTATTTCTTGATGCAACACCAACCATTGTGAATCCAAACATTCATTTTTTCCCTAAATGCTTAAACTATGTTTGGATATCAAGTTAGGAGAGAAAAGAAGGGAAGCAAAGGGAAAGGGAAAGGGAAGGAAGGAAAAGGAAGGGGAGGGGTAAGGAGAGAGAGTGCACCTTTTTTGTTTAGAAGGGAAGGGAAGGAAAAAAGGAAGAAAAATGAGTGTTTTACCTCCATATCTTAATAGAGATGGCATTCTTAATTAAATTTGTCCATGTTTTCCCTCCAAATCCCTCCCCTCCAAATCTCTTCCCTCTCTTTTTGTTATCCATACAAGGGATCCTCCATCCTTCCAAATCCCTCCCTTCCTTTACCTCCATTTTTCTCTATCCGAACACAGTGTTAGTCAGGGTGTAATAACTAGAAATGCCAATTAAATGAATTGTTTGCACGATGAATGATACATAAAGTTATCATCTTATAGCGCTCTAAGGGCATTTTCTCCTTCTAAACTTTTTTTCTATTCTAGTAAGTTCAATTCATTAGATAAGTTGAATTCAGATCTGATAATTCCGTCCAGTTCTAACAAGTTCATTTCTATTTCAACAGATACTGTTTTCCAATATGTTCACTTCCACTTCATTCAATTTACTTTTAAATAAGTTTTATACATCACTTTCACTTCATTTTACTCTTTTAATATGTTGACTTGTAATAGGATAGGGCGAACACTTACTTCAAAGTCACTCAAATAGTAGTTACGGAGTAAATTACTATTATTATTTTTGATTAAGTAGTAAAGGGTAATAACATCAATACAATAACAAGCCATACACTAACATCAAATGTATGCAATTGTAACCTAATTCTTGTTTAAACAAAGAGGATGTGAGACACTTGAACCATTGTTTATACAAGAAGCACAACAAATTTAATGGCCACTTGAACCATTATAATCCAAAGCAAAGAAAATATAAATCTTTAGCGCCATCAGGAATAGACATCTATAATCTACATCAATACTAAAGTAAATTAATTTTTTTAAAACCCTTATTTAAGGACAAGAATTTGTAGGAAATAGTTCACATGTGAGATAAGATCCCACGTCAATAAAATAGTGGATTGTGGACTTTTATATATATTGGGTGGCCTAATCCTCCTAGGCCCATATAGTTTTGGGAAACAATGATCCTCACCAAGTGTACGTGCAAGTCTAACACTCTTGACCTGTGGGTTTGTGGGCCTGAGCCCACGGGCGTCCCGTGTATACACGAGTGGGCCACGGTGAGATTATGTGATAATTGACACGGCCTAAAAGAGTTATGTCTCTAGAATGGCCAGTTCCATCTCTAAACCTCGATTAGAAACACACTTGAGGGAAAAGCACAGTGTGTTCTTACTATGCCTCTGAAGACTTCAAGATACAAACTAGAGCAATGTCATCTTAAAATTTTTGAGGGACTATACATTATACATTAGGATTTATAATTTTTCACAAAAACTAATTAATCAATCTCAATTAACCAACTCTTTGCAGTGCATTAAGCAGCAAAATTAGCAAAATCGAAGGTGAAAACACAATTAAAAGTGCAAAACTTGCCTTGAATTTACTCATGCTCTCAAGTCTCAAGCCTAAATTTTATAGAAGAAAAGCAAGGTGAAGATTCGATCTCCCATTGCCTAACTACCTTACACATTCTCACTTTACCAACAATAGCAATTCTATACTTATCACAACAAACGCAATATTAAAAACAAAAAAAAAAGAAAAAAATTGAACAAGAATGAACTATACCTGAAATTGATTTGCAGAAACAGTTTTTCCGTACTCTTCGGTATCATAAGCAGAGAAATAAACAAGAGCAGCATAAGTACTACTTGCTCCCATATCATAAAACACAACATATTTCGACTCTTTCGCAAACTTCTTATCAATTCCATACTGCAAAGCAGCTCCAGAATTTTCATTAATCAAAGATAACACATTAACACCATCTAATTGAGCTCCTTGAACCAGAGCTTTCCTCTCAGATTGTCCAAAATACAGCTTACACTGATCACTGCATCTTTCAACACAACTTTCGAATGAAACTCCGCTAAATTCATTGCATAGCTCAAAATCATAGCTAACATTTCCTCCAATGAATAAACTTCACCATTATCAACCTTGACCGCTGCAACACCTCTAGAATCTTGGACAATTTGGTAAGGTAAATAAGAAAAATCAATCTTTTGTTTCGTGTCATCATAAGGTTTCGCGATTAGATCACGAATTAGGGCGTAAACCTTGTCAGGATAACGAGCGATTAAACCTGCTTATTCTTCGCCGATCAATCGAGTGCAGGGACAAAATACGGTGAAAATTATTGCCGACAAACAGGATCAAATTAGAAGAACAAAATAAAAATACAAAATTGAAGAATACCTAATTTCATATCGCAAGAGATGAACCGATTAGATCTTTTAGATTAACACGTATTTTTTAGAGTGACGACTTTAATGTTATCACTTTTAATTCTCTCCCATGATGGGATGGCAGGAGAAAAGGAAATATGTATAATTTAGGAACCATAACTGCTCTATATATATAATAACTTGTGATTAGTATTAGGCCCATCATAGAACTCAGTCATAAAACGAGTCTCTACACATTACCCACAACCTATTGATATATTTAAGCCCAAACCCTTTAACTTTAATTAGATCACTTTAATTAGGGCATAAAGATAATTTTAATTAATTATAATGACATATAAATATTTACATATAAGCTCAACGTTAGACTTTGGTCCAACAATCTCCCACTCGGGCTATGTAAAAATTGTATAAACTTGTATCATTATAAAACCAAATTTGAGCTCAACCATACTCTCAAAAACTGTAATGTATCAGAAACCAATCTCGTCCATCAATCATATTAACATAGACCAAAGCCGCCTTAGTTACATTTGTTGTGACTAGACCTCAATGATCATAATACCAACACAAAAGAGTGACACAGATCATGAAGTGGATGTGTAGCATGAAAACAACATGCAATGTGATCTTACAATTTCCATATCCAACTGATCCACTTTAATAGTGAGATCAAACGATTAAAAAACATAACTATGATACAAAACCAACTTTATCATAACTTTATTTCTGCTGAAAACTTTTTAACTAAAATGTCAACACATGTTCAATAAATTGAATTTACAAACTCCCACTAAAACTGAACATCTTACATAGATGAAACAATACCCATATGAGCCACATGCTCAAGAAACCGCTTGGGTGGTAATGCTTTGGTAAGCGGATCTGCAATCATAGAGTTTGTACTGATATGTTTAACTGACAATTCTTTATGCTGAACCCTTTCTTTTACAACCAAGAATTTGAGAGCCACAAACTTTGACTTCCTCGAACTCTTCTTGTTGTTCGAAAATTTCACAGCGGAGTCATTGTCACAATATAACTTAAGTGGTCTTTGAATAGAATCCACTACACGTAGTCTCGTGACAAAATTTTGCATCCATATCCCATGATTCGATGCCTCGTAGCATGCAATGAATTTTTTTGCCATAGTGGAAGATGTCGTAATGGATTGTTTAACACTCTTCTATGAGACAGCACCTCTAGCCAACGTATAAATGTAACCAGAAGTGGATTTCATTGTATCAATGCATCCAGCAAAATCGGAGTTAGCATACCCAATGATCTCAAGATAATCTGACCTCCTATACGTGAGCATGTATTTCTTTGTCCTCTGTAAATACCGTAAGACCCTTTTGACTTCTCTCCAATGTTCTAATCCTGGATTGCTTAAATAACGTCCCAACATCCCTATTATGTATGCAATATCTAGACGAGTGCAAACTTGAGCATACATTAAACTCCCTACTGTTGAAGCATAAGGAATATTTTCCATTTCCCTTTTTTCAGATTCATTCTTAGGGCACTGATCAAGACTAAATTTGTCTCCCTTAGCCATAGTGGTATCTCCTGGTTTGCAGTTTTGCATGCCATGCCTTTTTAACGCATTTTCGATATAACTCTCTCCTGATAACCTAAAAATAACTCGGGAACGATCTCGATGTATTTTAATACCTAATACAAAAGAGGCGTCACCAAGATCTTTCATCTCAAAATTATTTGGTAAAAATTTTTTAGTTTCACGCAAAAAGCTTATAGCGTTGCTGGCAAGCAATATGTCATCAACATACAAAACCAGAAAGATGTATTTCCTTCCACTAAACTTGCGGTAAATGCATTCATCAAGAAAATTCATCTCAAAAACCAAATGAGAGAATCATTTGATGAAACTTCAAATACCATTGACGAGACGCCTGCTTGAGTCCATAGATGGATTTCTTAAGTTTACAAACCATCTTCTTTGGGTCACCCACCGCAAAGTTTTCAGGTTGTTTCATATAAATTGTCTCATCAATATTACCATTGAGAAATGTTGTCTTTACATCCATCTGATGTAACCAAGATTAAAATGTGCTACAAATGCCATTATTATCCTCAAGGAGTCTTTCGAGGAAACCGGAGAGAAAGTTTCTTTGTAATCAATGTCTTCCTTTTGTGTAAAACCTTGCACTACCAGACGAGCTTTGAATCTCTCCACATTTCCATTTGAATCATTTTTGGTTTTAAATATCCATTTATTACCAATAGGTTTTATACCTTCTGGCAATGTGATGAGATCCTAAACATCATTGTCCTTCATGGATTGCATTTCCTCGTTCATGGCTTCAAGCCATTGCTGAGAATTTGCACTTTCCATAACTTGATGAAAGTCGACTGGGTCATATTCCATTACAATGTGTTCAAACTCATCTTTTTCGGTATCTATCCAGCCTGGAGAGGTAGAACTTTTATGTTCTTGAAGATATGCAATGTAATCATCTGGCAATGCACTTCTTCTCTTTCTAGTTGACCTTCTTAATGGCACGACTTCTTGAGGAGCGAGAGTTTGTTCTCTGAGAGGTTGTCCATCAACATTATTTTGAACTGCATCATAAGTAATGTCCGATTTGGAAATCGATTCAATACCAATGACATCTGGAGGAATAATAATATTCTCTTCTTCAAAAACAATGTTTCTAACTGTATCTCACTCCACAAAATCAACATCCTCAAGAAATCTAGCATTAATTGTCTCAAAAAAAGATTTAGCTTTAGGATCATAAAACTTAAACCCCCTTGACCTTTCAGAGTATCCAACAAAATAACAACTAACAGTTCTGGAATCCAATTTTTTTTCATTAGGCTTGTAAGGTCGTGCCTCAATTAGACATCCCCAAATATGAAAATGATTTAGACTCGGCTTTTTGCCAGTCCACAGTTCATATGGGGTCTTATTATTAGTCGCTTTTGTTGGTACTCTATTAAGAATATAAGCTACAGTCTTAAGCGCTTCTCCTCATAGTGACTCTGGTAAGGTAGAATGACTAATCATGCTCCTTACCATTTCCTTAAGAGTTCTATTTCATCTCTCAACAACACCATTCATAGTTGGAGTACTAGGCATGGTGTACTGAGGAACAATACCACATTGCTCCAGGAATTTAGCAAAAGGTCCTGGACGTTGTTCACCTGAACCGTCATAACGACCATAGTATTCACCCCCACGATCAGATCTGACGGCTATAGTCCTTTTGTTAAGTTGATTTTCAACTTCAGCCTTATAATTTTTGAACACGTCTAGTGATTGAGCCTTTTCATGAATGAGATATATATAGCCATATATGGAATATTCGTCTATTTACAAAATAAAATACAGTTGTCCATTCCAGGTGGGACTTGGAAATGGACCACAAATATCTGTGTGAATAAGTTCTAAGACATCTAAAGATCTGTTGGCATCATATCTCCTTTGATTGGTTTGTTTTCCTTTAATACATTCAACACACATATCCATGTATGTGAAAATTAAAGGTCCTAAAATGCCATCAGACACAAGCCTTTCCATTCTCCTTTTAAAGATATGGTCTAATCTCTTGTGCCACAATGACGCTTAATTTTCATTAGTTACCTTTCTTTTTATCCCTTGCGAAGATAATTGTAAGGATTCATTATATGAAGTAATAGAGTCAATTGTATATAGATTATCATTTAACAATAAAGAACCAGAACCAACCAACTTTGAATCATGAAACAGACTTAAAATCAATTCCAAGCGAACAAGAAAAATCAAATTTGTCCAAAGCAAAAACTAAAATCAAATTTCGTCGAAAAGACGGTACAACAAAAGTTTCATTAAGATCCAAATAAAATCCAGTTTTTAACAATAATCTAAAATTTCCAATTGCTTGTACTTCAACCGTCTTGTTGTCTCCCACATAGATGTATCTTTCACCATCAGTTGGTTTTCCACAACTCAGGCAACCCTTTCTTAGCACACCAAGCGTGATAATTGTTGCATTGCTTCTTCCTGTGATTAGGATTTCCACAAAAGAAACAACCCTTATTTTTAACATCGGTTGATTTGTCCTTTTGTTGCTTCTTTCTTTTGTGGTCTTTTTCTTTTAGATTTCGAGGTAAAGGCAAGATGAGCAATTTCAGTCTTTTCTAGCTTTAACCTTTCCTCTTCCTGTACACAGTGGGAGATGAGCTCATTCAGAGACCAGGTCTCTTTCTGACAATTATAGCTCACCTTAAACTGATTAAAACTAGCTGGAAGAGATATCAAAACCAAGTACACTATTAGATCCTCAGAAATTTCTAGGTTCAGTGTCTTTAGTTTTGAAGCTAGATGAGACATTTTCATTATGTACTCCCTGATATTACCATTACCTTTATATCTCATTGAAATTAAGTTCGTCAAAATTATACCAATTTCAGCCTTTTCATTTTTAACAAACCTCTTTTCAATATCCGTAAGGAAAGCTTTAGTTGTAGTTATGTCATCAGACATTGTACCCCTGAATGCTTCAGGAATGACCCTTTTGATAATCATCATACACATGCGATTTGATCTCTCCCACCTTTCAAACTCCCTCTTTTGATCAGAGGTACTCAAATCAGTAACTAGTGCGGGAGATTCAACCTTTAACGCAAGGTTGAGATCCATAAATCCTTAAACAATCGAAAGATTTTCTTTCCATTCTTTAAAATTTGAGCCATTCAACATAGGTATTGAATTGATGTTCGAAGTAATATTAGCAGGATTAGACGTAGCTGACAGAGAACAAGAAAAAATAAACATAATAAGAAGCTCACATACTTTAATTCTTAAATCAATAATAATAAGTTTAATTTAGTAACATCCCATTACAAGACGTCAATTTTCCATTAATATTCCATCTTTGGATGAAAATACTTACTTCTTAATGACATCATGTTTCAGTAATTAAACACTGATGATAAATAACCCGTCGACTATAAAACCTTCCTTTGGGACGATTAAATAATCATATGTAATCCTTATAATTATCACATGTTTATCACAACCCGAAAAAATTCACACAAGTATAATATTAGGGACCTTCTTTTGAGCCAAATCGACAATAATAAAATTCATATGAATCATCCTTTTATACTGTTAATAATTTAATTTTAACAAAAGAGGTCACTTTGGCGACTTATTATGTCAATCAAATTACCTCCGGTATATATAAAATCATACTATAATTAAACTTAAATTATTCCGAATATCCTATTTTACAATAACATTATAATTATTGTAATACGAGAGCAATTAATAATTCATAATTTCAAGAAAAAAAAAACAGGTTTCTCAAAACTTATAATAAATTGATTTGCTAAAATATCTCCATTAAAAGTGGATGATGAAACCATAATCCAAAAAAATAGGAGCTTAATAATATTAGGGCAAATCGTGAAAATTACCCAATAATAAAATAATTCCAACACCTAAAAAAACCAATTTCCTAAAAAAAAGAAACATCAACCATATAAAAAAAAAAAAACTTATTCTAAGACATTAAAAAAAACTGAATTCTTAATCTTAAACTTAAATAAAAACTGATTTCCCTAAAATAGGAAACTAATTAAAATCAATACTCCCACAGTCCAGACTTAAAAAAAAAACAGCTAAATTCCTTCAAAAAACCGTAAAAAAAAAATAACTAAATGCTGGAATGTATTCGGCGAAAGCACTTGATTTTCTATAACTTTTCTCTTATTTTATTTTTTTTATGAAAAAAATAAATAATAAAATAAACTAATTTATGGTGGTGGAACCAATACAAAATAGGGTTAAAATTTCAAAACCCAAATACATATCCAAGATCTTAAAAAAATCTTAATTTTAAAATCAGATACCTTATAACTGCGGCGGAAACTTGAGATCATGAAATCAAGATGCAATAATCAACGGAGTTAAAGGTTATGCACAAAAGTCCTAAAATCCAACATAAAAAGGCGACTGATACCACTTGTAGGGACAAAATATGGTGAAAACCATTGCTGACAAACAGGATCGATTAGATTTCCTGGATTAACACGTATTCCATGTCGCAAGAGATAATCTTGGAAATAGAAGCGATTAGATCTTCTAGATTAACCCGTATTTCTTAGAGTGACGACTCTTAATGTTATCACTCTTAATTCCCTCCGATAATGAGATGGCAGGAGAGGAGGGAATATGTATAACCTAGGGATCATAACTGTTTTATATATATAATTAAGATTAAACCTAATCTCAGCAACATTGCAGATTTCTGGGATGGTTGATTTCCCCAGAAATGTATAAATTTGATCAACAGCGTAGGATTATTTGTGACGACTGGGGAAGAACTATAGCGAAGGAAGAACAGAGTTTTAAAGGTGGTTTTAGAGCAACCACAACAATGGTGATTAAAGTTTAAAAATATCACCTTATGTTTTTTTATTTATTAATCTCATGATTAAGAATTTTTTTTTGTATATCACTAGTAATACAAAAAATTTATCAATTTGTATTTTTTTTTCTATTTTAACTAATTTTCATCATCAACATCAACCTAATATCTCGCTCAAAAAAATTTTAACTAATTTTTAATCATATTACAATATAAATGTCTATTTATAAAGAAAAAGTTATGAATTTTGGTGTAATTTTTGCAAATTATTTATTAAATTAACACTCACTCCGTTTCTTTTTGTTTATCCACTTTAAGTTTTTCCAGTTTATGAGAGAGAAAATTAAATTTGATTTTTGAAATATATATTCAAGATAAAATATATTCATTTGCGATCTTGTTAGATTCGTCTTGATACAAAAAATTTTAATATATAATTTTTACAATTTTTTATTATGCGTATTATAATATATCGAGGCTTAAAATTTGTTTTGAAATACATTAAAAAATAAAGTGAACAAATAAAAGGAACGAATAGGGTAGTAATTCCAAAAGTGAAGTAGCTGTTTGCAGTTAGTAATAACAGGTCAAAAAAAAGTCAAAGCATTCGTAGTTATTAACAGCCTCAAACTACAGGTTTGTGAATTACACGCTTACTTTTGGAAATAAGTTGAAACTTATTTTATTTTGTTCATTTTGTTGATAATTTATCTTATTCATTTCAAATTTTCGAAAAAATTCATCTAATGGTTTTTTCTCATCTCGTATAATCGAACAATTTTATTTGCATCAAAATTAAAAGATTTGAGGAGTAATCATTTATCCTATTCAGTTTGTTTATTAGGAGTATTTATTTTAGTTCATCCTAATAAAGTTATTCGATTTATATTTTTACGTACACGCCTTTATTACTTTTACTCTATATATTTGTTTTTATTATATGATATCATACTATTTTAACAAATTATACTTAATTTTGAATAGGGAATTTCACGTGGTAACCCTATGGTTTTGAGTTTTCCATATGATATCCAAAACTTTTAAAAAATTTACGCGGTAATCCTGAGTTTTCATCCAAATCATATATTTCCTCGAAATTCAAAATGGTAGAGTAGCCTTTATTTTTTTTGGAAAAAAGGTTGAAATTGATGGTATTTGAAATGGTGAGTCGTATAAATAAGCATACAACAATCTTAAAGCTCCGAAATTAAAATTTGCTAACATTTTATGTGAAAAAAAGGACACAGTGGAACAATTTGTTAAACCTTAAGGGTTACCATATGAATTTTTTAAAAATTTTGATTACCACGTAAAATTTCTTATTTTTAATTTATGGTGCAAAAAATAAATAACGCTAAATAGGGAATAATTAATTAATTGACAAAGAATTGAGTCCATATTTAGTATTGACCAAGGGGGAGTTTGAGCATTGTCGTTCCATTTCGTTAAAACCGTTTTCGCGCTCGAAAATCAGACAGCATCAGAAAATAGCCTTAACTTCATCGATTTTAATCAAATTGAACTGTAAGTCTGTAAAGAACCCTAATTTCAGTTTCACCAAAATTTTTTAAACGGATATTATTCATTTATCCTCAATTACATAAAATCCTTAACTTCATCGGTTTGCAAAACCCTAATTTTGTCACC
Source organism: Amaranthus tricolor (assembly GCF_026212465.1). Lineage (NCBI taxonomy): Eukaryota > Viridiplantae > Streptophyta > Magnoliopsida > Caryophyllales > Amaranthaceae > Amaranthus > Amaranthus tricolor. Next base: position 2,615,861 of record NC_080060.1, on the reverse strand, counting down.
GAAAGATGGATGCGAAAGATATACTCGGAATACCGAAAAATGCATTGCCAATATCTCAAGAGAAGAAGTCCAAGCCTCCTAAAGAACCTCAAAGGAAGCCTGATGGCATTTCTCGAGAGGTAATTTTTATTTTTAATTGCCTTTTAATTATTGGGAATTTTAGCTAAATTGTAAATCAATGGTGAATTATAGGTATATATGCTTACTGGGGGAGTAGCACCTCTTATGCCTACAGTTGATGTCTCTCAATTGAAGAAACGTCCACCAACTGACGAGAAGGTTAGTGTTTTTTTTTGTTTTTTAAAATTTTGTTTTTGTTAGTGCAACAGTCATATCTACAGGCCAAAATCGCACCATGTTGTGAGCAATTATGGGGTGCAAGGGTTGACTGAATTGAAGTTGGGGCTTCAAGAAAGCAATGAAGGAGGATCTTTGATGTCCCATGGTGATGGAGCAACAAAGTACAAGAAGATGGAGTGCATGAAGAGTGCCTTGACCAAGGCAAGAAAGTGCACAACAAGAATATTGGATCATGCCTTGAACGAGGCATGAGGAGCTTGGATGTTGTCTTGAACAAGGCAGTTAACAACAGTCGGTAAATCACATAGAGTAGGTGCTCGGTTGAGCACACATTTGTCAGGGGCCAATTTGCGGGTTTCTGTTTTATGCTTGCTTGGTGGGCAATTATTGGGCCTTTGGGCTAGGGTGAGGCTAATACATAGGGAAAATAGGGTTTGAGAGCCCTGAGTGTTCTCTTGTATTAGATGAGTGTGCACTATTAAAGGTGCAACCTTTAAGCATAATAGTGTGTGATCAAGCAAAGTAAGTGTTTTAGTACCTAAAACTTAAAAATAGCATAAACAGATTGAAGCATACACGAGGCGCGCTCCCCCTCGCTTCTTGTACTGCGATGCGCCTTGAGACTCTGAGGTGTGTTTCTGGTCGCCTTGGTGCGCCTCATGCCTAGGCGCGCCTCGAGCGCGCTTTTTAAAACCAAGGTGTGAGCTTTGTTCATCAAAGTTTTAATCTTTCTATTTCTCTTGTGTATACTTTATTTTTCCTACTTTATGCTACACCTCCTCTTGTCATTTGAGGGTCCAAACACCTTCGTTTCAATTTGCTATATTTCTCAAAAAGAATTGTTAATGTAATTTGGGCACATGCAATGATGGAGTGTTGGTGAATTCAGGGTATTTAGGAAGAGGGAGAGGAAGACCAAAGATGACTTGGAGGACAAGTGTGGGAAATAGATGTGTAGAATCTGAATTAACAGATTGAAACATGAAATGGTGGATAATCTAAGGATTGAAGAAGGATAGTTTATGTGGATGACCAATGGGACTGATTTATGATTCATGTAGATGACCTTTATCTTTTGTGATTAAGGCTTTTATACTTTGTTTTTCCTTAGAATTGGCCATTGGGATTGAGTTTTTGGAACAATTATTGAATGGTAGCTAATTATGGTATGGGGTTTTGTAAAAATAGTTGTAATTACTTACATTGAAGCTTTCTTAAGTGAATTTGATTTGTTATTAGTACGTGTACACTATTTGAAACTTTTTTTTTTACCTCAAGTACATGAGTTGGTGCAAGTTAATTGGTGCATTGACATAGCCATAGACATTTGACAAACAAAAATGACAATATTTTTCATGAAATGGTTGAGCTTGAGCCCTGGATGGTGGATATCTGTTTGTGAGTTGTGACACTATCAGTCAAGTCTGATTACCAAAGGTTATTGATGAACACAACTTTTAGGGAGAATTCCAAGAGTTTTTGTTCTTTTGGATTTGGGTTTGTGCTAGGTTTGTTTTCGTGGTGAAATTGTTGGTGAACTTGCTCATTAGACGTTTCACAGACGCGCCTTGATTTTGGAAATTGACCGCTGGGAATTATAAGGCCATTCTGTAACATCCATTTATACTTGTTATTCTAACATGTTAGCTATTGTATCAACAACAAATCAACAATGATGCTAAAGTTTGGATCCCAACAGATGGATTGGCCACTCGTATGCATGAACAAATATTTTTTTAGTTGCTTCAATCATACAATATTATTCCCCTCTTCCATCAATTTCTTTATACTATCACTGGCTCTCGCAAATCTAAGTTCATCATATCTCTTTTCACTCCCTAAAGTTTCCTCTTTCCACTCTCCTTACTTGTACATCTAGTGGACATTTTTGCAAATGTCTGATGTAATCAATTTTCCTTCATCTTTGTCACCCTAAATTCTCTTGTTATGTCCATGTTTCGAAATTTGGCTATTAGTCTAAACGATGGAAGTATACTATAAGCTTTGATCTAAACAAATTTCTGAATTTTTTATCAACTTGTAAATTGACATTGTGCTTTTGCGACATTGCTATTATTACTATAATCACTATCACATAAGCAACACATTTCTAGGCTGACTGCCTGGTTTTTGGAGCATGTACATTCTAAGTGACCCACTTCATGTTCTTGTAAAGGTTACCTGGCGATGGCTGTCATTCACAAATTCAGCTCGGAAAGATAATTTGGAGCTATACCATTGGGTATGTGTTTTGTGCCTTTCTAGGTGATGGCTTATGAAAATATTTCATCACCCATTGAAAATTTATAATATTTTTTGTTTTTTCCTGTAGGTCAGAGTTGTAAATGGTGTGCCTCCAACTGGTGATTACCCTTTTGCCAAATACAACAAGGTATACACTTTTCCTTTTTGAGATCAAGGAGATAAACCCGTTTCAAGTTGATTATAGGATTATATTCCTAATATTGGTTTTATTTTGAGTTCTAGGTGGTAGCAATAGCATTTGAAACGATTCCATGAATGTCTCTTTTTTCTTTTATCTTCTAGCCTTTGGAGCTGGAAGAATTTGTCTACTAAAACATACAAAATTCTAACTTAGATTAGTAGATGTTCCAAGGGGTGAGTGAACCTAGTTCCCATGGGTACTTCTCTTCCATCCATGATGCTATATTAGACAAGTCTGAGCTCTTATCTCATAATTTGATACTCAGCTATGGCCTATGGGGAATCTACCCTTTGGCCTCTTTCACTTGTTATCTAATTTTTGGGTTTCTTTGGTTGCTTTTCTATACTGCCTTCCTTCCTGACATGATGTGCTCTTTTTTTCGTCATAATGTTGCAGTCAGTTGATATTATCAAGTACACGGACGAGGAGTATGAGAAGTACTTGACAGATCCAGTAGGTACCAAAAATAATCTGCATGTTTGGGATGTAAATCATTTTTTCATATTTATCATTAAGTACAATGTTTTGCAGTCCTTGGCAAGAAAACAGTACAGACCATGCTCCATTGTGGAGTGTCTTCACCATCCCCTTTATGAAGGGTTGGGAGGAATGCATGTCACTACCAAAACTACATAAATGACAATATACTAAACAAATAGCATAACTTTGAGATTATAAGGTCATCTACAAGCAACCCTAAAAATGACCTCTTTCATCACCAATTGCTGAAGCATGTACATCTGACTTAAATGTAAAATTATCTTCTCCGAATGTAAATGGCAGACGGACTGTCAGTGAACAACACGAAATGTATTTTATGTATATGCACTCATTTCCTAACATGCTGAATAGCCATCAACAGTTTTTGAGAAGTTCTGTTCTAGGGAACTATCGAAGTTGCAGTAGACTGGTTCAAATTGCTGCAGGTTAACAGCATTGTTCGAAAAGATGGACTTTAAGTCTCCAACTGATTTCCGCATGAGAAAACCTGGAGAAGAGATTTATACGCCTCTGCATTAATCTATCTGATGTGGCCACTCTGTCGAGAATAGCTAGATATGACGTTATATTTTGGATTTTGTTTTTGTTTTGACATTTCACCTTATGGTTGTATTCGGAGTCATTCTACCGGCACTTTCACATATTCGGCTCTGGTATAGCCCTTTCATTTTTCTGTATGTTTACCGTCTGTTTTGTCAAGTTAGGTCTGTTGGCTATTTCTAGTGAGTTACCCGCAGATTGATGGGATTAAGGCTTGACCTTGTTGATGTATACTTGTGCGCCTTTCTGGGGATTTTGTGATTTTATCATGCTCAAACAATTGAAAGCCAAGTGTCTTGTGTATCTTATCCTAAAGCCTTTTCTTTTCTCTTTCTACAATTTTCCTTTTCCCAGAAGTGGTCCAAGGAAGAGACAGATACCTTATTTGACTTGTGCGAAAGGTTTGATCTCCGCTTCGTACTAATAGCTGATAGGTTTCCATCGACTCGAACTGTGGAGGAGCTGAAGGATCGGTATTATAGTGGTATCTCTCTGCTGGGATTATTTTTATTTTGTAGCATGATTTTACATTCCCCTCTCTATTTTTGGAAGCTTATTTGGAGGACACATGAGTACCTTATTTCTTTGGAAATTTAATTCTTTTGTTATATTTTGAACATATTATTTATGCAATGTAGTGTCTCGGGCAATACTGATTGCTAGAGCTTCATCTCCTGCTGAGGTTTCTTTTCATCCATTGATTAAGGTACGGTTAATAAATCCCTTTCAAGTAAGGTTCATGTACAAATTTTTCCTATGTACTCTTTTGCTTGTAATTACATTAAGATTTGATCACATTATGCATTTGTGTTTTAGGAACCATACAATGTAAAGCAGGAGACTGAGCGCAAGAAAGCTTTGTCTATGGTTCTTTCTCATACAAAGTATCAAGAGCGCAAGGATGCTGAGGTCTGAAGCTCATGTGGCATCACTAGTTTGCAAAAGCTTTATTTTCAGTCTCATGTATTTATAGTTATATAGAGGTAACTTCATGCTGTAATTTACTCTATTGCAGATTCTTGCTGCAGCCAAAAGAATCCAAGAGTCACGAGTCTCGGCTAAGGTAAGTTATGCTTTGCTAAAATCTAGTGCCGTGATTTTTTTTTTTTTGGATAAATACAATGGACGAGGATATATCGATTTTTTTTAGTTAATTTGTTCTATGTAACTCATTTTTTTATCCGATTGGTTGTAGCAATTGTGTCATTTGATCTAATATTCTTTAAAAATGAAGTATCCGAAAACTGTGCAGTTTTGTAAGATCTTTTTTAGCTTATCTATATCGTTGGCTGAATTGATACATAGTATCTTGTGTTCTTCTAGGGGAATGATTATGACATTATGAGTTGAGAGAACAAAGGAAATCATTTAGCTATCTCTCTAGTGGTTTATTTAAGTCCTAGTCTATTCACCACTTTCTCATACATTTTGATTTTGATGATAATTTGTCTTAACCTTTAAGACTGTAATATGTTCTCATACTCTGGTCTCACTTGTTCTGTGCCTCCTGGAATGTTCCCCTTTTGGATGTGATTGAGATGTCAGGTGTTTGGGATTTTCTATCAAATAGCTCTTGTGTAACGCATTTAGTTATCAGATATAACAAGATCTTTTTGTCACTCTGATTGTTGCCCTACACTATAGTCATTCTTTACTATGAGAGAATAACCCCTCTTAATGACAGGAATAAAACTGCTTAGTGTTTAGTAAGTTTCCTCTAGATGCTCACCAGCTCATGATGGTACGAATATTCATATCTTAATGTGTGTCTTTTGGCTTAAGCAAAACACTGTAGAAATGGAAAATACATGCCCCCCCCTAAATGACTTAGTTTCAAATAGAAAGTTGGGGTTTGTTCCATATATTATCAAAAACATTGATATTCCAATGTGTAATCGCTGCTGCCTCTTTCACATCTATTATAAAGACTGAATTTGCTAGTATCTGCCGTATGATTTTCTAGGGTGTAGAGGAGTCAGGATTACCATCAGCTTCAGATCCTGGTGTGGAACCTTCTGATCGTGCTGTTCAACCTGACTCTGGATCACCTATAGCTGCCGCTCCAGCTGCTGCAGGAGATAATGCAACCCCAGCCTCTCTTCGTATGGTGAGTTCATTGGAATATGCTCGCTGCACCTTTTATTTTTGTTGATTCATAATTATAATTATAATTATAATGTTCTATGTATAATTCTTATCGCTAAGTCTGTGCTGGCCTGTACTGTTTGCAGTTGCGCGTGTATTTGAGGACGTATGCTCTTGACCAAATGGTGCAGGCTGCTAGTTCTTCTGCTGGCCTTAGAACAATTAAACGGGTTGAACAGACTTTGCAAGATCTTGGGGTTTGTTCTTTACTTTTCCAGTAGTTACAATACTTCTATTTCATGCTCTCATGCTAATATACTGATTTTATATTGACGTACTCCTCATATTGCAAGTACTAAATTCTTGTAGAGTTGAAGTATATATATTAGAAGATCGTTAGTGCACCTAATGATAATATTCAATCTTTGACATTGAAATGTTTGCTATGCTGCAGTCAGCCTTTTCTGCCTGATGATCGCATCTTGTTCACTTAATCTCTGCACATTTTTGTTTACATTTTTTTTCAAACAGTATTTTAGAGTGAAGGAAGAAAATGGGTTGAAGAATGTAGGATTACAAATACAAGATTGCTTGTCTGCTGCCATTTTCCATCACAGAAATTTGTCCATTTCCCAAACCTTTGCTTTTTCAAAACATAGTTCATTGGCTTACAGAATCTTCTCTTGATGAGCATCTTTTGATCTAGTGTAATAGTAAGTAGTAACATAGCCCAGCTGGCAAATGCCATTTGAATAAAGTTTTTCGATGCCATTTGAGCTACTGCTTGCGCTGGAAAAGTTGTAGAGTCATAAATTTTTAGTAAATCTGCCTAAAAATGCATAGAAGACATGAGGCCTGTATTTCCATGCCATTTCTTCCCTGGTTTGGGAAGATTTATATTTGTAAAGTTGACAGGAAAATACATCTCTTCTAATGCCTTCCTTTTCCTTGGCTTAATCAGATAATGTAAAATGGATTGTTTACTGTTTTTCCTCTCCTGATCCTTCTACCTGAACAGCTTCCTCACATATATTTATCTTTCTCTCTCGTTCCCTCTCCTACTCTCTACTACCTTTTCTTGCTTTCCTGAATTCCTTTCCAAAAAAGTGTTGATGAGATATAAAGTGACTTTGACTGTGTTATTGTATACATCTATCCTATTCTAGAGTTTCCATAAATGAGCTTGAAAATTGGGATCCAGGCCACAAACTAGTGTAAAAATGTTTTAATGGCCTCGTTCGCGGTAACATAACGATGATGTAGTGATGAGAGTGATGTGATTATCGCAACTCCTAAATTTCGGTTGAATCATAAGATTTCCCTTGATACGACCTAAAACACGGCTTTTTACACCTTTACAACACGGGAAATATCGGTTCGTTTGTTTTGAAAACCTTTACAACGCGGAAGATGCCATGCGATGCAATTTGCCCTTGTTTTTACACTATGGGGCCATGGGACACAGCATCTCTGGAGCTCGTTTACAATCCTTCTTCAAAATGTGTATTTATTGCTCTTTTTTTCAGGTTAATTTGAAACCAAAAGTTCCTACAAAAGCTGTATGTGCAGAGCATCTTGAATTGAGAAAAGAGATATTAACTTTATTGAATCTTCAAAAGCAGGTAATATGCTTCCTTAGATCAGTCGTTCGCCTGCTGGGCCACTCGATATTCACTTCCAGTGTGTTCATTTTGCATTTTTAACTCATTTATTTATTGAAACTGTTAGTTGCAATACAAGGAAGCAGAGGGTTCATCTCACCGTGATGGATCTTATACCGACACTCCAGGATCACCAAAGGTTTGGATTTAACGTTTCAGCATAATTGTTATTTAGCATTTCAGTTTCCACTAGTCTAAATTTGTGTCCTCTTTTCTTTGAGAACATCTTTTCATCCAATGTGTCACTTTTTCTTTTATATTGAGGTTTATTAAGAACAGATTATTCCTTTTTTAATGTTCTTTTGTATGTAAATTTGACATGAGCTTGAAGAATTTCCTTTGTGTGTTACTGTGTTAGCTGGACTTCGTAATAGTATAAGACACACATTATCTTCTAGTTCTCACTTTGCTGAAATCGATAATTTTCTGTCTGTTTTAACAGCGATCACATCGTGCTGGGGATCAGGACCGTGCTTTTGTTCCCGAACCTATAAGCTTTGGTGGTAAATATTGAACCTGCTTGCAATTTATCTCCCATTTGCAGTTTTTCTTGTTCATTAGTTGGGTTGGCTCACATTATTGCTGAAATTTATTTTGATTCAGGTGATCGAGTAGGCAAAAGGGATCAGAAAAGAAAGGCAAGTAGGAGTACATGTTTTGTAAAACGCACTTAACTTGACATAAATCAATCTCTTTCTTTCCCTTTTCTTCCATGAAACTTCCCCCAAATCTTATTAAAGAACTTTCTGATTTTAACTTGAAGGGTCCTGGAAGATCATCAGATGTTCCATCATCACCAGCTACCAAACGAGCTCGAAAGATGAAAGCAGAAGGATGATTGCAGAACCATGTTTAAATTAGGGGTTTAGGACGATAATTGGATCGATGCGGCCTATATCATCTTGATCTATATTCTGTGCCCATCTGAGCTCTCTTTGTATCTCAATAACTCATTTGTATTTTACAATTGCGAAATTCAGGCATTTTTGTCATATTTGTATTGGGTCCGCAACACATGATCTAATTTTCTATGTCTTGGCGCTCAAATTAGATTATATCGGTAGGATTTGACCTACACTTTAATACCCCGATGCTAGTATTACTCTGATTGGTTGATGGTATTAAAAGGTGGTAATCTACAGTATAGCAGCTTGAAGGACAAGACAAGGTATGATTTCGTTTATCACCAGTTATACAAAGATGTGGATTGTGTGGCGATGTGACAAAGATGGCACAATTTGGTCACCGGCCTTCCAGTTTTACCATCCAATGGAAGTCAGAAGTATAATGGCCAAGATGTCTACGTTTCTGTTGTGTTACATTACAGCCTACAATGGCGAAGAATTGTGAAATGCCTCCATAGCACTTGTTCAATAACATTATATGGTAGTTATTTTCTTTTGTTTATGTTTATTAGTTTTAATGATTGTCTTATCTTGTTTTGCTATTTATTTTCATTTTCGTGTTTTCTCGAGTCAATGGTATTGTGAGCCAATCCAGCTAGGCTCATATGAAGATAGCAATAATGACCCAAGGAAATCCATAGACAACAACAACAACAAGGACCACAGCAACAGAAGCAATGTTGTTGGTTCTGATTTTGATAATAATACACATGGTTCTGTACTAAGGCCGTCGAGTCTTGATGATTTTAAGTTCAGGCCAACATATTCCACGAAAGGGTGAACTAATTAAGGAAGGCCAAGACTCAAGAAACAACCCAAAGGAACCAAAGGACAGCAACAACAAAAGCAACAAAAACCATTTTGATGCTTCTGATTTTATACATACAAGGCCATCATCTACGCATAATGATGAGTTCAATACAAACCAAAATAATAAAGAAGATAGGGAACTAATTATGGGAAATCAGGAACAAAAGCTTGAGACATCAAAGGAACAAAGAAAGCCAACAGAAACAGCAAGTTCAAACACACAGCAGCCTCTGACCAGCTTCACTGAGCAGGCCACCTTGGCAGGCCCGCCCAGACGAGACCCGAGCCCATGGGATGACGTGGAGGGTAGATTTGGAATCTCCACACATGGGCCTAGCTGCCATGGCCCAAGAGTCCTGCTCATAATCATCGGAAGCACATGGAAAATCGAGGTAAAGGTCGTGCAGTCGACAGTCAGCACAGCAGCTGTTGCATGTGTTCTGGTTGTTTTATTTTGAGTTTAATTAGGCTCGTGTACAGGCACGTGAGGTATATTACCGTTATTAGCCGTTAAACCTTCATGTAATCAGCCTAATCCTGATCCCTAGCCTTATAAATAGTAGATACAATCATTGTAAAGCTTACGTTGTTGTTTAATGAAAATTTTCCAGAAAAATTCAGTGTTTGAATTTTTTTTCAATTGCTTGCAATTGGGTTACTAAGGGTCAGTCTACCCTTCGTGAATGTGTAAACCCTTGATCAGCCTTCAAGATTACACTTCATACTATCCAAGAACATTGATAGTTCCCTTGATTAATCAAAGGAACTCTTCATTGTTGCGTTGAAAAGGGGCTTGGCAGTCCAACCCTTATCAAAGCATTGCCCAGCAGTCTTGGAATATCCCCTGGTTTGAGTCACATTGTGTTTGTGCGTATAAAGTCCATCATTCCACACGCATAATCACCTCATATTGCTACCTTATTTAATAAAGGTATTGTATGTCGTATTTTATTCTTATTTTCTTCTGACCTTGATTTATGAATTGGATATTCACTAATTCTTAAATGAGATGGTCTCACGGTGAGACCATCTCTATTGAGCTGATTCAATATATATTTTTTGTCTTAAAATGATTATTTATAATGTTAAATTGATCACTTATAATTTTAATATGATTAATTTTTATAGTCTTAGAGTGATTACCTAACTTTAAAACGATTACTTATGATCTTAATGTAATCAATTGAAGAAATGGGCTATTATATGGACTTGTGTTATGATGAGTCGGTCTCATACAAGATGAGCTGATTTTTAATAATAATTTTATTTAGGAAAAATTATTGTGAATAATATAACCTTTTGTTAATTTCCCTCTAATAATATTAACTATTGATTAACCATAAATAATACCAACTTAGTGGGTATTTTCAATTTTTTGTCCTATAATTACCTATAGTTTGATTTTTAACATGATTTGAATTAGTATTATTCATGGTTAATAAAAAACTGGTATTATTATAGAATAATAAGCAAAAAAAATTATGTTATTCATGATAATTTTTCTTTTTATTTATTATTAGCCATGAATAATAAGAAGATTTTTGATAAAGCACTTGTTCAATAACAATTGAGACACTCAAACATAACAAATTAGAACTTTTTTGAAGAGCAAAAGATTTTCTTAACCAAAAATGAAGAGCATGAGTTAGCAACCCAAAGGTCAAAACCGTTAGAAGGTAGTTTGTTGATAAGCAATACAAATGAAAATGCATCCTAAAACCAAAACAAAACTTTCATTACTTCTCTTATAATCTTATTACATCTGTACCAAAATCTCCCAATTATCAAACCCTAAATCAAATTCCCAATTTCCCCATTTGGATTTGAAGTTGAAATCACCTCAAACGAAGAAGGTTTCAAAGGCGCTTGGTATTTAGCTGCTGTTATTCACCCACCATCTTCATTAGAACACCAAACAGGAAATATTTTTGTTAAGTAAAGAATTTGTTAGATGAGAATTGGATTACTCTTTTGCAAGAATTTTCTGATGTTGAATTTGTAAGGCCTAAACCTCCAATTGATGAAAATGATAAAGATTGTTTTGCATTAAACGATGCGCTTTGCCAAGATGGACGGTGGTGCGGGGTTGTTACTCCTGTTTTCTCTAATAATTTGTTTTTAGTTTTCTTTTTTAATTCTCCCGATGAAGTTGAATTTGGGTCTTCTGATTTGCGAATTCATAAGGATTGGGTTGATGGCAATTGGGTTTTCCTTGAAAATCAGGTAATTTTTCATTTTTATTGTTTCTCTAATTAGAGTTTTCAGATATGTTGTTTTTAACTTTTATAATGATGGGGTTTTGTAAAGATTTTTTTTTCTTTCTTAGGTCTAATTTGAGAATTTAATTATGTGACATTAATAGTGTAGTATTACATGTTTTTTTTTGTTGTACTACTGTACTAGATGCAAATTCAATCAAATATTAAATTTACATTGATGCATGAGATGAAATTTGATGCTCCATATACTGCGTGGTTGAAGAGAATTAAATCCAAATTCCAAAATATTCTAATTGAGGGAAGATTGTTGGATGATTAGAGCATTAAAATATTTTTTATGATGTCCAATAGATCATGAAATGTGATAGAACAAAGTGTTTGATCAAATTGAGCAAGAGAAGGCCAAGTTCGGAGTCAAATTGCTGAAATGCTCGATATGCAATGGTGCTTACCCGAGTGTGAGCACTCTACTGAATCAAGGGGTTACAAGGAGGGATTTTGTGATTGATAGAGCATTGGATGTACAAAACGGGTTTGGGGAGGTGACTCCTAGTCTAAATTGGATTGTAATTTAGATGTGGGTTGAGAGGCAAGGGAAATCTGATATTTGACCCTTTGAGGGTAAAGATAGATGCTTCTTTGTAGTTTTCTATTAAGAATAGTTGAGGAAGGCTTTGGATAATGATGGCTTAAAAAGGAAGGTGATTGGAGGGGTTTAGGTTTTTGGCTTTTCTGAAGGCGGAGGAGGTTTTAGGTTTCATGGTGATTTCGATTGTGGACAAAAGATTCAAAAGAATTGATTCTTTTTGGGTTTTTTATAGATGATGGTGCGAATGTTTAAGGGTTCTATAGATTCTAAAAACCTTTACACTGTGATCGGTGCAGTGATGGGGCTTATATTTTGCATAAATGTATGGGTCTATCGGCAAATGTTTGATTCTAGACGTCGATTATAATTTGACTAGATTATAGTTTTGTTTGCTACATGCTAGTTAGAAAGCTTAAGAGGATCACAATATAAACAGGTTTTCCATCTTCTCGATGAGTGCATATGGTCTTCCCTTTCCATTAGTTTCGTTATATGTTGACATTTATTGTTCTTCAATGATCGATCTTCTCTATATTTTTTACTTATTATTTAAAATAATTCTTTACCAGCATTAAATTACCTTCTATCTTTATATATTTACATGTTTGACGGTTGATCGGACCTTTAATTCTTATGCTCGACAGAGAATGAGGTATTTAGATCTTTAGCCCAAGGACAGCTGCCGAAGTGAACACTGATCAAGATAATTCGTGCAGTGTTTGATTCCCTGCATCTATCATTAAACAAAGATCAAGTGAAGTTGGACTTCAGAAATTAGCTGTAGATTCTCTTCATATTAGACCTTCACCTTCAAGTTCAAGTGACAAAGCCTTTAATTTGTTGGAAACGGTTGACACTCTGTTTAGTAAGTGGGTAGTGACCAAAATTCTTGCAGACGGAAGATACATTGTTTATTTTCATCGCACAAAAAAAGGAGTTGTTTCATGCAAATTTGAGGCTTGACATGGAGTGGAATAATGGCAATTGGATTTATAGTTCCCAGGTATGCCTTGCCTTTTGCTTATAAGGTAATGTTTTACGGAGTATAACAATGAATTTCAGTTTTTATCTTATTTTTGTCCTAGATCTTTATTAAGGGTTGGCCATTCTTAGTTAGAAGATTGTATTAGCTGATTTGATTAGTTGATTGTGGTGTTGATTCGACTGATTCATTTCTTTAGCAATTCATATTGAAGGTCTTTGATTAATTTGGCTAGTAGCTGTCCTGTGGCGGTTAGCTAATAGTTAACGGTTAGTTTTAAGTATGTGCTACTTTGCTAGGTTGTAATTTGTAATAGAATACTGAATTGCTAACTACTTATGCTATGTTTCGGAATGATGATTTCATTTGAAAATATATATTTGACTCAAATTTAGTGTTTAACAAATAAAAAAATATTCGAATTTGGATTCAGTCAAATCCACCATTGTTATAAAAGTGGTTAAAGATGAGAATTTGAGAATGACTTCCCAAACCTTGTCATTCTCAAATTCTGCATTAATGATTTCATAATTGAAATCTACAATTTGAAATGAAATGCTTGTTCCTAGACGCAACCTAATTGAATTGCTAATTGAATCTGTAACTTGTAATTGATATATAACTTTTGGTATGTCCTAGTTTGTAAAAAGTAAACCATTAATTGCCGGTTTTTAATAAGCCGAGTTTTATCAATTTTATACCATTTGAGCTTTGTGTGGAATTGTATGATATGAGATGAGATAATGGTCATTACTCATGATTGAGAATGCATACCTTTCTTATGATTCCTTTATGAACTTAAACTCGTGCCAAATCTACAGGATACCTCAGGGACATCAAATTTTGAAAAAAGTTTGAACCTTGTTCTTAATAATTATAACGAGGAGAAGACCCGCGTTCCAGATGTTGCGAAGAACAATGTTCCATCAAATAATATTCCTACCATATCCGGTAAGAGTGGTCAGAAAGAGTTCCAGACGCCTGGCAATGAAACGGTCAATTCCAGTAGCATAGCACCTAACGACAAGAGACCTGAGCAGACAAGTGCTCACGGTGATGCTAATTTATTCCGGTCTTCAGGAAGATCGAATGAAGAGCATGGGACCTCAGCAAATGTAAACTCCACTGCACCTGACGATGCTCTACCGCCTAAGCTGAAACAAAGTAAAGAAATCAGTCATCCTTCGGATCTTTTGGAGATCAAGGTTTGTTTTCGGGAGATTAGTATCATTGCATGTAAATATTTGCTTGCATGGTTTCTGTGGTTGTTTTTTTTTTTGCTGTGATTGAAGAACGTGTTAGGTTGTGCTAGGGAGGGTTTTAAAGCGGAAAATATAGGTGAATTAGTTTTGTAGATTTGCGCTATTTTTGTTTAGATTGGATAGGAGCAGCCAGCCATGGGCTATGTTACTTGAACTTGGGTACTGATTTTGGATATTGGTACATGTTCAAGTGTCGGATACGTTTGAATATTCAATTTTACGCCTAAAAAGAAGTGTCTAAGTGCCATACCAATGTCCGAGGATCAAGGATCGGACACGGGTACGTGAAGCAAAATGAAGAGTCCGAGTAACATAGGCCATGGGTGTAGATCTTATAAATATGCTTAGTTGTATAATGTGAAGATTGTTCAGTATGCTTAGTTGTATGCTTTTTTTACTGTTTGTTATATAATATGAACATTTTATGAATATTTAATTTTGTTTATTAGGACTATGAAAAACAGTCTACCCCTAGAAAGAGGGGACGACCACCAAAGATAAAGATTTTATCCTCAGGTATGGTGATGATTTAAATTCTTTCGATTCAATTTTTCCGATGGAAATTCCAAGTTGATGGGAATTGTTATTTGACCATCGTTTTATATTTAATATTGTAGAAAATTCTCTTGAAGATTTTATTGTTCAATTCCCAAGTTGCCATGTGGATAATTTCGGACCTAGAGTTATTGGGTTAGCACATAGCGGCAAGGTGATTAGTCCACTTGGTCAGAGATCGAGTCAGCGTTTGAGGTTGGAGCAAAAAAAGGCTACGGAGAATCGAGAGCAAAATGTGGACGTTCATGAAAGTGTAGTAAGCAATGTACTTCGCATAGTTATTCCATCTATGTTTTTTCATTTCCTGAACCCGCTTTCCCTCACCCGATCCCTGAGAAAAGGTTGTTCTTTTTCTCATTCTGAGATGCTGATAAAGTAGAACTTTCTGCTAGGAGAGTGGGATGCAAAAAGAAGGTGAAGTCACCAATTTAAAAAGGAAGAGAGGCCGACCTTTTAAAGTACGTTCGCAGCTTGATAGTCCAAAAGCAAAAGAAGCAGGTATACTTCAACTTGGGTTGTAACACTGTCACATGATTCACTAATCCCCTGCGAATCGCGAATTAAAAAAAAAAGAACTATGGTCGGTTTTGGGCTATTTAAGGGTCATTTTGAGCGAATCGCAAATTCAAAAAGTGAATTAACCGGCGAATTATGTTACACTGTGCTGTAATCATCTGATTTTTGTGTTTGCTAACTTCCTTGCAATTCTCTTCACGTTCTATTATTTGGTGTTAATTTTATGTCAAAGATGTTGATGAAAGATCCTTTCCCGCTAATGAAGTTGAGGAACCCGATTCTATTACCGAACCTGTTCCTACCGCAGAGCCTTGTGGAACCACTGACTCTACTCCCCCTGAGTTATGTATAAACCGCATGATGAACATGAATGATCAAGTGAAGCGATTGAGTGACATACATAGCCATAATTTAGGAATTACCTCGAAAAGTCAAGAGAGAAAACAGAGAAAAATCTCCATTGGATCTTTTATGCCGGATTTAAATGAACCAGTGAAACATGTTATTTTGAAGAAAGTAATGGAACAAAAATCAACCCAACAGGTTGAACCTCAAACTGAAGGTAAGGAACTCTAAGCAGTATTAGCGTTGGTTCTCAAAAGCGTTTTGGTTTTTTGTACTCAATTTAGTCGTCTAATGTCCATCTTCCACATCCTAAACGATGCAACCTGTTTTATTTTTGAACTGTAATGAATGTGTATTCTTTTTGGAATTGTCCGATGTAGATAACTCGGGAATCAGAGCCATTGAGGATCTTAACAATGGAGTGGTGAGAGATGTTGACGGACTAGTCACTGGAACCTCGAGCAAGGCTTCTGATGATGAAGCGCCGTTATTGGCCTTGTTTGAAGGGACACATTCTCTTCTCACAACTGATTCACGTAAGCGTCAGTGCCTTTATGCAATAGTCTTCATATGATTTTGTAATAGATCCGAGATCTAGCTGTGCAACAATATAGAACGTAACAAGGAAAATAGTAGATTAATGCAGAAGGTCAGTAATAAAGTATAAAAGAGGAGGAAAGAAAGCTATGAAAGATAGAGAGAGCAGATTTCGAGCTTGGTCATTCATTATTATATCATATCTATATATAGCCACCTTTTTCGTTGCAGGAACTTTTCTTTCTGAGGATTTTTCAGAGGATCTTTCTCGAGCCGAGGAATTATTTAGCCGCATTCTCCTTTATGGGTATGGGTTGCCGCTTTCCTTCCCTTCCTAGACCCTGATCATAGTTTCCTATGAGCAGGATACACGGGGTACGATGATGATGATCTATGTATAGCAACCAAGTTTAACGGCCTGATGCTATATCTGTTACAAGATTCCGTTCTAGAATGACCTAATAACAAACTGCTTCCACAACATCAATTCATAACTCAGAATATTAGTAACCGATTCATTACTTATTAATTAGTTCACCTGCTGAGCTGGAATGTCGAGTCATTGCAGATCTTTGTTAAATGAAACTTCGTTGCTAAAATTTGTAGGGATCTCTACTGGTGCGTCTGCTGATGAATGTAACGAGAGTGGAGGAAGAGACCATACTAAGACTGCCCCGGCTGGTCAACGTAATGAGAAGGAACAAGATAAAAGGGAGTGTAATGGAATCCAATTGCAAGACAAGAATATCATCGGAAGACCAGATGAGGCGCCAATACAATCGGAGTCTACTGCAATTCTACCCGTGGAAGAGTGCAACTTGCCCTTTGTAAAGGATTCAGTCCTTTGGAAAATGATCGAGAATATGGAAGTATTAAAGCGGATTCCTCAAAAACCTCATTTCCACCCGTTGTACAACTGCAAGGAAGAATGTCGCGAAGGATTAGCCATAGGGAGTATGGTAACTTTTACTAGTTTGGTAGAGAGAATTTCCAAGGCTTGTTTTAATGATCCCAAAAGCCACTTAGATGGGTATCTAGAAGCTCTTGTGGACTTGGAAGAGCTAGGTTTTAACGTAGCACCCGTAAGAGAGAACTTAAATACTATGATATCGATCAAAAGCCGGTTTGAACAAGCTCAAAATACATCTCGAGAGATCGAGAGTCAGATCATGGAGCGGAACCTTGAGAAGTCAACAATCAAAGTGGAGTTGGAAGATGTAGATGAGAAGATAGCGAAGCTGATGGAAACACGGGCTTTGATATTATCGAAGAAAGAAAGGAAGGATGCGGAGATTACGTTGCTTCAAACAAGTATTGATTCCATCAAGGTTACCCTTGAAAGCCCTGAAAAAGAGTTTGAGAAAGTAAAAGCCTCGCTTTGGTAACTAAACCTGCTTATACCCAATTCTTTGTTATTCATATATGTACAGCAAATTAGCGGATTCAGATTATTGTTTGATTTCAAAAAACTGTCGTAGTGCTAACATCGTAGTTCTAGGAAGTAGTAAAAGGCCAGGGAAAGATGGCTTTTTTTCTCGAAAAGTCAATAGAAGGTCTCTGCTATTTATCACAAAGAACATGGGCGGCGTTTGTTTACAATTGCTTCCTTCTACTGCGACAACGATGCAGCCGTTATATCGTGTTAGTAGAGCTGTCCAGGGAACAAGGTGTTGTAATTGTTTGTTGAGCAATGAGCAATGTGCAATGCTTTTGGTTTAGGATTTTGCCTTTTCTGTACTAATGTTGTTTGATTCGAATTAATATTAATAAATTTTTTTTATCATTGTATCCGGTTTTTTTTTTTTTTTTTTTTTTTTTTTTTTTTTCTCCTTGGCACACTGAAAGAAGTCAAGAGCGTACAATCATCTTCACTTCAACAAACACGGAAATTCAGGCTTGGGTTTGCTTAGCTTATAGCTCGAATCACTTGATTGACAACAATAATAAAACACAAATGCTTGTATGAGACGGTCTCATCATGAGACATTCCTCATATTTGGACCGATAATAGAAACTTTTAATTTATAGGCTTCTTGTTTTGAGGTCATCTCATCGGGAGACAATCTCATACAAGATGGATTGTGCTTGAGCTTTAATCCCAAAACATAGAGATCAGATCAATTTGATTTTCTACCATCTCAACCTCCAAATCTAAGCTTTCATATTATTTTCAAATCTTGCCCTGCAGACCATCTTCGCTCTTTCTTACCCTTGTATTAAATCTCAAGTTTCAACTCTATTTTTCATCTGTTCTCCAATATATTGTATGTAAACGTATTGAATTGCACAGCATATAAAAAAAAAAAAAAATCGGTTATAACGACATCCTGGATCCGCGGCTGAACTCAAAAATGTTCCAAGGTCATACTCTATAAACCCTACAACATAATAATTCCCCAAGAATTGTCATCATCAACATAATAGTGGTTTCAAGGGTCCAATCATACATGTTGTTCAAATAGTGGGAATTGGACCACGTTAATTAAACTCACAACCAAGAATTTCCAACTCCATAACATATTCTCTGAGAAAGTACTGATGAACTAATCCAATGATTTCGCTACTTGGTACAAACTTGTATTTTAATAAGAGGAAATTCAACATTTTTATATTTGTACCGTCTATTTGGTTATCAATACTAGTTAATGGCAATGATGATGATTTTTAGTATAAATTTTCATGATACGTATTATGTGACTCCCATGATAATGAAAGTTGCATTATAAAAAAGATTTTTGTTTACATTTTTCCATTTTCACTTGATACCATATTGTTATGAATTTTGTGAAAAAAGAAATTGTTGAAGGAAAATAAGTATGATCATTAAACTTGTCAATAAGTATTCCTGATAAAATTACACTAACTTTTCATTATTATTCACACCATTTAATATTGATTACCAAACAGGCATATAGTATTAATAGACTGAAAGAATAGAAGACCTAGATGAGTAACAAAGTTAGCATTTTTCCTAAAAAAATATTATAAAATTGAGATAAAATCTAATTCTTTTATATGGAGTATATTTTTAAATTCCATGCTTATTAGTAATTTTATGTGCTTTTCATTGTTAATTTAAACCGTTGATTCTCGTCGCATTTCTATCTTCAGTTTATGTTAATTAAAGGTTAGTGTTTTTATTTTTTTATTTTCTTTTTACTTTTTTAAAAAACAAACACACATTAATAATGCTTATCATGCTTGGTTCATGTGTGACTATTGCAAAATTATAAAAATTAATACACCAGAATATTTAAGGTACCTAATTAAAAAATAATACATCTTCTTCAACTTAAAAAAAAATACATCTTCAAGAATAGGGCTTATTTTTATTTTTTTTGGCAAATAAAAAATTTTTCATTCACCAGAAAAAAAAAAAAAAAATCAAGGTAAGGGAACTCAACTTACCTTATTTGCATCAGTGTGAAAACGATGCCCACCTTCTATGAAGAGTTTCCCCCGTCCCACTCTTTATGTGCATACGAGGAAAGCGAGGCCGAAAACGAGCCGACAAAGTTTGTCAGCTAAGGTCCAAAGCTATACAGAAAGACTATAAAACAAGCACAAAGCCTATACAAAAAATAAGCAGTTGCAGATAGCAAACATGTGTAGTAAGCATGCCTACAAGAGCAACCGGCACAAAGGATCTATTCTCCTTCAAAAGATTGATATTCAGCGCATGACATCTTTGAGATACATCCACCTTAATCATGTCAACAATACATCGAGGAGATCGCACAAAGTGATTCCATATTGCCTCATTCCTGTAATGCCAAATATGGTATATAGTGGAGGCGTATACTGCAGTCATGACTTGTTGCTTTAATCGAGAGAGAACATACTTTCTAAAGTCCATACGAGGAACAGGCTTCAAAACTATACATGTCCAATCCTTGATTCCTGCCACACATAAAAGACTAAACGAACATTCAAAGAAAAGATGAGTGTGTGTTTTAGAGTGAGTACCACACAAAGAGCACAGGTCATCATTTACCACCCCATTATGCATTAGCTTGTCCTTTGTTTTTAGTCCTTGATGAGCAGCTAACCAACAAATAAATCTAGTCTTTGGTATAGATAGCCTATTCCAAACCAGATGCCTCCATTGTACCTTCGGACTATTCTCCTAGTTAGATTCATATACCTCCTTGATGGAATATTCATCCTTACATACTCATGGCCTCAAAGGAGCTGTTACTTGACAAAGCTTTTTTACAGTCCAGCTAGCTGTAACTGGCGCATTGAAAATCTCCCATTTTGCATCTTTAGTATATACTCCATGAACCCACTTAACCCATAAGGTTTCCCTCATCATATGAATGTGCCACGCGATTTTACCAACCGCTTATTTTTAGTAAATAGAAGTCTTTTTTTTTTTACTGAATTGAACTCAACTTAATTTTTACTAAATAAACTTATTTCTTATATTCTAAGGTAAGAAAATTAAAGTGACGTATATATGACAAATTCATATTTTCTTACCAATGCAAAATTCGGAAGTTTAAATTTTATAAATTAAAATAGACAAATTCTTTATTTAGACCGTTTTTTTGTAACATGACTTAATATGGGTTGAATTCTTAAAAATTTAATGAAGAAAAACTGTTTTATAATTCAAAATAAGGAAAAAAAAACGTTTTTAAGGGCATTTGAACAAATTTTAAACAAAACAAAAGGATTTTGACAAATTTACTTCTATTTAATGGTTTCAACTACTTGTGAGAATTGTCATTATTGCATTTTTTTATAGTAATTTTTTATAGTAATTTGTCAATCATCAATGCTTCCTCTGTCATTTTCAGAATACAATAATTGCATTTTTGGTGAACTTTAGTAAAAAGAAAAATTAAGTCAAAATATGATAAAATATAGGTGGATGATAAAACTGACTACTTAAAATGAAAAGAAAAAAAATAAATTTGTAAGTAAGATTAAAAAAAGAAAATAAATTCATTATAAAAAAAATACAAAAACAATAAAAAAGACTAAAATGAAAAATAATAAACTCCATAGCGATGTATATAGAATAGTAGGTAGACATATTGCCAAACTTTAAGGAGTTATCATATTGAATTTTGATAGTCATGTTTGCTATCGTGTTACTTGTTACCAAGGTAAAGGCAGAATTAAGAAGACTATTGCTAAATATTCCTACTCTTTTTATTTTATCATCATCTCTATATTAATAAAATAATGAAAATGTCCTGGACTTAAAATAACAATAATCATAATAATAATAATGAAAAGAATATTTAATAATAATAATAATAATTATTATTATTATTATTATAATAAAAATAATAAAAATAATAATAATGATAATAAAAATAAAAATAATATTTTCATAATGATAATAAAAATAAAAATAATATTTACAAAAATTTTAAAAAAATAAAAAAGAAAATTAAAGGGCTGAGTTGCACGCAACTCACCCCTTCAATTTTTTTTTAAAAAATATTATTATTATTATTATTATTATTATTATTATTATTATTATTATTACTATTATTATTATTATTATAATAACAATAATAATAATTATAAAAAATAATATTTTAAAAAAATAAAATGATAATAATAATAGTAATAATAATAATAATAATAATAATAATAATAATAATAATAATAATAATAATAATAATAATAATAATAATATAATAATAATAATAATAATAATAATAATAATAATATAATAATAATAATAATAGTAATAATAATAATAATAATGATAATAAAAATAAAAATAATATTTTAAATAATAATAATAATAATAATAATAATACTTAAAAAATTTAAAAAAATAAAAAAATAGAAAGGGGTGAGTCGCACAAAACCCGCGACTCGGCTGCGGCTCAATCGCACAAAACGTGCGACTGAACCGTGGTCGAGTCGCGGGTTTTGTGCGACTCACCCCTTTAAATTTTTTTAAATTATTATTATTATTATTATTATTATCATTATTATTATTATTAATTTATTATTATTATTATTATTATTATTATCGTTATTATTTTTTTAAAATATTATTTTTTTTTATCATTATTATTATTATTATTATTATTATTATTATTATTATTATAGTCCATAATTATTATTATTATTATTAAAGTCCAAGGGCAATATCATCAATTCATTAAAATAGAGGTGACGATAAAATAAAAATAATGGCGATGTTTAAGGATCGTTAATTAAGAATACTCATTTGTGGTAGAATATCATATCAAAAACTAGCTATTAAAAACATTTTTAGCATATTATACTAGGATTAGTGATAAGTTGTAGGATAACCATTTGATCCAAAACTAGTTATTGATACTATTATCTATATTTACTTTCTTTGTTGGTTTTGTTCTTCTTATTCACTTTTTTTTAGATTTAATGCAAATTTATAAGTCTAATAATTTTAATTATGAATTTTAAATATTATAAAGGAAGAATTACTTAGAATAATCCAACTTTTTCATGATTTTTCACAATAGTCTCATCTATTGATTAATCATGAATAATCCCAACTTTAAAAGGTATTTTCCTAGAGTAAACACGGTAATCGGATGACTTAATATAGCAAGTTTCTTTTTTTTAAAAAAAAAAGATAAATTAAAATAAAATGTCGAATAAAAGTTAAAAAAAGTTTATGATTTTTTAAATTGTTCAGAATTTTTTATATAAATTTTTAAAATTTTTCTCTAATTTTAAATTAATTTTGACTTTATTTTTTTGGTGAATTACCTGCTAAACTTGAGATTATTCATACTTAATTAATAGGTGGGATTATTATAGGAAAATCATGAAAAGATTGAATTATTCTAGATAAATTTTCTTATTATAAAAAAGTTTATATTTGAAATCTACTAAGGCTAATATTTCAATGAGAATTGGTAGTCAAATTTTAGCTCTAAAATTCAAATTATTTAATTTGGAAAAAAAAAAGGAAGTATTAGTGTCTTCATTCCAAATAACTTGCTAGTCACTACATATGATTATATGCATACAAATACATACACACAAATAAGAGTAATCAAATTCAATACATAGTGTAAATGCTTTAAAATAGGATGAATTATATTATATGATATGTACACAAACAAATACACACAAATAAGAGTAATTAAATTCAATACGTAGAGTAAATGCTTTAAAAAAAATAGGATGAATTATATTATATTTGATAAATTTGAAGGTTAAATACATAAAAGTTAACTATGAAATATTATAACAAATATAAAACAATAAAAAAATGAATATATAGCAACTAACTCAAAACTTAAAGATTATATTTTATTAATTGACTTCTAAAATAATTGATGACGAATTTTTGTTGATAATGAAAAAGTTACAATTTTATATTATAGATTAGTTAAAAGAAAATACAATTTCATTTAATATGGAATAGTACAAATATATTTATGTATATATGAACTTAAAAAGAGTCATAACTTACTAATAATGCCCCAACTCCTAGTGACTTGCAAGCAAACGTAAGTACAATGCATCCCAATAACAGAAGTGTATAGCAAAATGGTCCTAATTCCTAAATAAGATAAATTACTATTATAATGTAATGTAATAATGGACATTTATTAGTCACATCTAACACTACTCAAGTACTCATCTAAGAATTTAAACCACCCTTGCTACCCAACAACTTCAAGTTTAAGTGTGTCTTCATTAGTACTTCTACATTGATTCTTCCAAACCTAAGATACCAACATGATACTAGCAAAATGCAGATTTGACAAATGACTAATAGCTGGTAACTATTAATAACAATCTAAAATTAAGATTATTCGTAACGAATAAATGAAAAATTGAATTATTTTCGACAATTTTTCATATTCAAAAATCATTTTATACATACTATTATAAAGTAGTTGTTCAAAATTTATTCCTATATATATTAATTGCATTTTGTAGAATTATTACATGCTTAATTAGACTCCTTCCATTTCATTTTATTGGCAATAATAATAATTTGCACTATTTTGAAATATAATTTGAGTCTTAATATTTATAGATATGTTTTATCATAAAAATATATTATAAATTAAAATTTTATTAAGACGAATCTAACATGATCAGGAAAACCATGCTTAAATTGTTCTCTTGTATGAATTTTTTTAAGGTGACAAACAAAATGAGACCGAGAAAGTAAAAAAAATACATTGGAAAAAAAGCTCACGTACGTCAAAATGTAGTATGTAAATAAAGGGTTTAAGAAATTTTCTAAAAGTAGAAAATTTTGAAATAGAAATAACAAAATAAATAAGCTTAATTATCTTATAGAAAGAAGTACTCCCACTTTAATGATATTGATTCAAGTAGCTGAGGAATTATTCATAATCGTTCAAACAAAAAGATTGTTAATTTGTCTCTCTCACATAAAATTTGCCCAACATTTCTAGCTATTAAATATTTTCTCAGTTTCTCTAATTTTGATATTTATTAGAAGTATATTTTTTGTAGGTTCAAATAAATTTGTACTTTCTCCCTATATTCATAATCAAGACATATAATTTTCTTCACATTTTAAATATTTTATTTTATTCTTATAAATAAATTAAATAAAAAATGAGCATAAAATTATATTTTCTCTATTCCACTATACTTATCACATTTGATTTTTTACGCAATTTAATGTGTTATTTTGATCAATTTATATATTGAACTATACATATTTAAAAATTATAAAAAATTAATATTATGAAAGTATACAATTAGATAATTCATATAAAATCCTACTTAACTAAAAAATTTTTCTTACATATTAATTATAATATATAAAATAAGCTTAAAAGATAAATAGTTATTTCATAATGAAGAAAACAGTCACAGCTAACTCCCCAAGACGGAGGAATGCAATCAACCTTTAACTATGTTAAACCGTTGGATCACGCATATTCGTGAATATATATCGTGATTCATAAATACGTCAAACAATTATCCTTGATTTTTACTTTTGGTTACGTGAAATACTTCCAAGTAATCCTTTACTAGACGAATAAGACTAAAATCGAGCTTAAAATGAGCTACACTAAATCGTTTTTGGAGATATTTAACAAATAAAAATTTCTAATTAATAATCCTAATTTGCAAATTATTATAAAAAGAGAAAAAAAGTAATATCAAAATAAATAAAATTAAAAAAAATAAATTAAAACAACAAAACAATCACCCTATCACATTCACATCCTGTCACATAAGGGTGATTTATTAACTTCATAAATAACCGTTATTTACTAAGAGTTTCTTATTTAATAAATGATAGTGGATTGTTGTTATTTGTTGTTTCTAGTTTGCTATTAGTTTTTCAGTTGACTTGCTTAACTAGTTGAAAGTGTTTATTGTATTTATTACTTTTGAGCTGATTAAATGAGCCAACGATCTAGAGAGATTTATGTTTAGTAAACTTGAACATTAATTGTTCGCTATCCATTAGAGAAAAAGTGAGTTAATAAGTAAAAAGGTTGATAAAAAAAATTATCCAAACTAAAATTTTCATTATAGCTTAAAAGCCTAAAAACCATTTATGAAACATTGTTTTGGCTTTTTGGTTAACCAAAAAATTAAAAGTTAAAACCAATCAAAAAGTCAATTAAAAAATTATTTATCAAATACTCCTAATATGAAAAAAATATCTTAGAAAAGCTAGACCGAGTTGGGCTCGTTTGTATCATATACACATTAATGAGTTCGTCTTACTTTCCTTTCGATTAAATATCACAAAATTGAGGGTTTTTTATTTTATTTTTTGGCTTATTTCCATATTCAATTAATGAATAATCTTTTATTAAGACGGTTTTAAAATAAAAAATTTATATTCATATAGTTAGTATTAAGTTGACTTAGTTAACACATGAATAAAATGCGTATCACAATAAAAATACCTCATAATAATTTAAAATGAAAATACCTCATAATAATTTAAAATTATGAAAATATGCGGATTTTGGGCAGGGTGGAGTGCCAAAGTATTAAGCAATAGTCAAGATCGTTTCAAACATTGAACGCAAACAGGGATTTGTACCAAAACGTAGTAGTTACACTATGTTTGTCACCATTTATAGCTTGAGCTCAAGTTGAAATCAAATTCATGAAAGGATCTGAGTCCACGTTTTGACTTGACCGAGTAAATTAGGATATCGAATTGATTGGTAAAGTATTAAATTAAATATCTTTAACATTTTGTTTGGATAACATTTAGAAGGATAGGAAAAGAAAGAGAAGAAAAGGGAAAGGAGAAAATGAAAGTTTTCCTTGTTAACAGAATTAAGGAGCTAAATCTGTTCTAATCTTACCCTTTTAAAATTATTATTCAAACAAAGAAAAATACATCTTTTCAAATCATAATCTTTTCTTTTCCTACAATTTCTTCAATTCAAAAATAGTGTAAAGTTTCGTTGTCTTCTTTTGTTTTCTTAGCTCGACCAAGAGCTATTTCCTAGTCAAGTTGGACGAGTCTATAAGAAGTGTACTCATCAGTGGTGGACCTATGTAGAGATTTTAAGGTGTCTAAAGTCTACCATAAAATGTAAATCATACTTAACATTTTTAAAAATAACTGTAAAAAAAATTTGAAAGTAAAAATGTCACAGCTCCCTATTTTACCTTTTGAAAATTTTTCTCTAACTATTATAGTCTATTTTAAAGATCCATCATCATCTTCATCACCTTATCCAATGTATCCCGCCCATAAAAAAACTATGAATAGGATCTGAGGAGGGAAGGATGACGACAACTCATACCCATAGATAAATAATTAAAAGGTAATTCGAGTTTAATTAACCCCATTAAAAAATAATTTAAAGGCAAAAACAATTTTGATTATTATTTCACTAACGTATGGATAGACTTAAAATCAAACGACAACGAATTATGAGCTGATTTAATATTAAAGAGTACTTTCTTTTCTATCTCTAAAATAAGGTTTAATTTTTACCGTATAAATACAAGAACATCAAATTTTCCCTCTTGGTCTTTATATTTGGAATTATCGTTAATTTGAAAACTAAATAAATACATAAATAAATAAATAAACTTGAAAAGAAGCAACAAGAAGCATCTAAAACTCATTTTGATTATTCAAATGCTTAGTTTGATTAAACTTTTGTTGCATTTGCATTGCTTTGGTTTGGCTACAAAATGTGTTGTTTCCTTGAAATTAAATTTTCTAGAAATGTTAATATAAGTATTAATTAAGAAATCAGAATCGAATTTCTTCTCGGTTGAAGAGCAAATATTATATTTTTAAGAAAAATTTTAGGTTCGATTCTCATTTAATTTTTTTTCTTCCCTTTGTCCATAGCCTACCTTGTAATAAAATAAAAAAATTGTTAGGAGATGGTGTGTTGTTTCAACATTATTAAATTGATTAGTGTCGTTAGGAAATAATGTGTTGTGTCAACAGTGCATGTGATATAATTAAAGGATATCATCATCATTATACCCGGTGTATCCCACTCATAGAAAACCATGATCCGGGTTTGGGGAGGAAAGAACGACGGCAGCTCATACCCATAGAGGAGAGTGCGGTCAAAGAGTCCCTCGGCTTGAGAAAGGTCTTTAAAGAGAGAGAAACCTGCAACTTAAAAATAGAATAAATAGAATATGTACAAATAACTAATAATAAAGATAAAAGTACAGAAGAAGTTAAAGAGCGATAATTAAAGGCAATGAACAATAACAAACAAAGGGTAAAAGGGACGAGTTTTGTAATCTAGGACGTGGATAAGGCGCCACCAACTGTCCCTATCCCTGGTCAGCTCCTTGGAGAGGTGGAGTTCATGCATGTCACTTTTAATATGTTCCTCCCACGTTCTCGTAGGTCTTCCTCGACTTCTATTGCCCTCCACTATGATGCATTCGATCCTTCTTATTGGGGCGTCATGTGTCTTTCTCTGCACATGCCCAAATCATCTCAACCTGTTCTCCTGCATCTTTGCGGAGGTAGGTGCGACCCCTAACTTCTCCCTGAACTCCTGGTTTCTTATCATATCCATCATAGTATTACCACACATCCACCTCAGCATACGCATCTCTGTTACTTTCATCTTCTGTTCGAAAACCTTTTTTACGGGCCAACATTCTGCCCCATATAACAAGGCCGACCTAATTGCAACACAGTAAAATTTACCTTTTAATCTCCTCGGGAACTTTTTATCACAAAGCACCACCGTTGCTACTCGCCATTTAAGCCAACCCGCTTGTATACGATTAGTAACGTCTCCATCAATCTCCCCATTATTCTGAATCGCCGATCCCAAATATTTGAAATTGGACATACATGAAACAAATTCTCCCCCTATGGTCACCTCCGGCTCCCCTATTGATTCTGTCCCACTGAAATTGCGTCGCAAGTATTCAGTCTTCATACGGCTTATGCGTAACCCTTTACCCTCCAAGGCTTCCCTCAACTCTTCCAATTTACCATTAGCCTCCTCCTTGGTTTCTGCGACCAAAACTATATCATCGACGAAAAGCATGCATCATGGTATGGTTTTCCAGATGGATTTAGAGATTTCTTCCATAATGACCGTAAAAATGAAAGGACTTAGTGCCTCACTTTAATTGGGAAAGACTCTATCATACCCACCGGTGTATGTATGTTAGTCGCCACTCTGTCATACATATCCTATATTACCTCAATGTACCTTCGTGAAATACCTCTATTCTTAAGGCAATCACAAAAGATGCTTCGCGGTATGCTATCGTACGCTTTCTCCAGATCAATGTACACCAGATGCAAATTCTTCTTTCGCTCCCTATACTTTTCCATCAGTCTCCTCAGCAGATTGATTGCCTCGGTAGTTGATCTTCTCGGCATGAATCCGAATTGGTTCTCTCTAATTACTGTCTCTCGTCTAATTATTTTCTCGATCACTCTTTCCCATAGTTTTATAGTGTGGCTTAGAAGTTTGATCCCTCTATAGCTCCCGCATACTTGTGCATCACCCTTGTTTTTAAACAGTGGGATAAGTGTGCTAACCCTCCATTTTTCTGGCATCTTATTGGACCTCAAGATGACATTAAAGACGTTAGTAAGTCACTGAATTCCCTCCTCTCCTAAACCCTTCCACACCTCAATCGAAATGTTACCAGGTCCAATTGCCTTTGATCTCCCCATTGTTTTAAGAGCTTCTACTACTTCCGTCGTAGTAATATCAATAATCGATCTATGATCTTGTATTCTTTGGAAGTCTGAAGTCTGAAGTTTATAATAAGAGGTTTAAACCCAAAAAATTACATTAATTGTATTTCGATTTTCTTATTCTTTAGAAAATGCAAGTTTATCTATTACGATTTAAAGTACCTACTAGGATTGTATGCAAGGCCATGATGATTTGTTATATCACTATAGATAATAAAATCATAAAGATGGTGGAAGTAACAAATAGAAATAATGTGTGTATTGTAGGAACTATATAAGTAAAATAGGCAACATCTAATAATAGAAACTTAAGTGACATAACAACCATCACATATGTCAAATCGTGACACTATCAAATATCACTACAATTTTTTAAAAAATAAAGTAGAAAATTTAACACCTTCGCTTTCTACTAACTATTTAAAACTAAAGTATAGAATGCAAAATATGCATCTAAAACCTTAGACAGAATTGCCAACTTTTGGGGAGATTTGATCGTCTCTTATCAATTGGAATACCAATTTAAACAACATTACTCTACAATAAATAAATTAAATAGATAAAAAAATCCATCACCACATGAAGGTTCACCCTTTTCCTAGGGTATTTCCTTAACAAACTCATAACCTTCGCTCAAACTCTCTACCATATTTATCCTGCCTATTTTTTTGATAGTTGATATTAAATATTGAGAATAATAATGAAAAAAATAGCGTAATTTTAATAGTAATATTTCTTGACAAGTCTTATTGATGATATGGTTTAAGTGGTAATGAAAAATATAAACGTCGTAAAATTTTTTTATAATTAAAGTTTTATTAATAAAGAAATAACATCAAACATGTAAAAAAATTTACACTGTAAATAATCAATTTATCATCGTTAACAACCAAACCAACCGCATAAACGACTGTTAGAAATGGGCGACTGAAGTATGCCAGCTAAATTTTAAATGAAGCAACAAAAATAATGGGTGATTGTTATAATGTGCAATGCCTTAGCTTGCTTTGGTATCTCGTAGCCTTATTCATGGTAACCTACACAAGCGTATTTAAGATAGTAGTACGTAATTGTTTGTACATTTTTCACACTATATAGGCTATAGAGTAGTTATAGACGCTTCCTTCTATCACGAGAAAGTTGAAAGCACCATTCATTCTCAACTGATTTATATTTTAATATTTTAGTTTTTTTAGTTGGCTTGTTTAGCTGTTTGACTAATTGAATGAGTTTAACTGTTTTTGTTAATTTTTAAGTTAGCTGGAAAAGTTAGTTGTTTAATGAAATATTTAGTAAAATTAAATATTGATTGTCAGTTATAAAAAGTAGATCAACAAGTTAAAAACCACTGAAAAAAGATAAAATGATTTCCTTTTTCATTTTGACTCAAGCAATCCTCTTTAGTTAATAAGTTTATGATTGTAACCCCACAGATATTTCTATTGTTTATATTCAATCACGCTTTCTTACGTAATTGCTATTTTAAGCTACAAGTGTGGATGCAACATATACCCTTTTAATGTGATATCTAGCGCTGGATATTCCACTTTTTAGATGACGTTTGAACCTATAATTTAAACTTTATATCGATAAACTAACTTAATCAAAAGCTTAATCTTATAAGTTATATATTCTATCATATATATACGTTAAGATTAAGTTTGACATAGTTTATTGTTTGAACACTATATTTATTGATTTTGTTGATTATTGTTAATTAAATTTCACTGGAGTTTTATTAAATGCCATGTGATGGCTTAATTCCATTAGTAGTAGAAAGCAAGTGTTTAAAAATGCCTATTAATCGAAAGTATCACAAAGATCATTTATTGATCATGATCAAATCTCAATATCATTATAATTATAACGTTAATTAGACGACATAATAACAAAATCTTTTGGCTAATTATTGAAGGGTTATTATTCACTCGTGTAAACTCATTGAATGATACTCCCTCCGTTCTTTTTAGATCTTTCATTTTCGATTTTTCACACATAATAAGGGAGATAGAATCTTTGAGTTGTAGTGGGTATTATTTTAATCAAATAGTAGTGTGAAGTAATGATTGTATTGGAAGTATGAGGTTTTAGTGGATATTATTTTAATTAAATAGTAGTGTGAAATAATGATTGTATTGAAAGTATTTGAGAAAATAATCATAAATAAAAGAAAATTGGTGCATTAAAAGAAAAAGATGAGTTTTAAGGGGTAAAAGTAGGATAAAAAATTTCTAAAAATAGAAAGTATTCTAAAGTGGAAAAACTTATGAAACTACTCGTTATAGTAAGGTGGAAGAACTTAAAAGAACGAAAGGACTACTCCCTTTTATTCTCCTTAAGTGTTCCATTTATTTTTTGGGACAGTATTCATTTATCACTCTTAAATTGTATTTTGTTATTAATCTATAAGTTGAAATATAGTCATGTGGGATCTCATTTTATTTATTTTAATGTAAAGTTTATTAATATCAACTTTTTATAATTTTTAATTATGCATAATTAGATATATTAAGAATTGAATAAGTCTATTGGATAGAGTGCATAAAGTAAATAGAACACTTAAGATAAATAATATGGATTAAATTTGAAACGCATTTTTATTAATCTGGAAGGTTATAATTTAAAAATATTATTTGGCAAAATTATCTTTAATAACTGTGTTTTAGGAAAGGATTGTAACACTTTTTATTTTAGTGTATCCCTTTAATTTTATCATATTTTATTTTATATAATTCTTTGTCACGTTCTTTAATATTCCCTCCTATTTACTTTAAGAGTTCCATTTGACTTTTCACGGATTTTAAAGAGAGTCAAAAGTGGGACCCTAAGGGTAGAAAAGAGATGGTTTTATGGGTTTTTAATGTAAGGGAGGAAAATTAATATGAGTAATAGAGGTATAATTGAAAATAGGATAAAACTACTAAGAACATAAAAGTCAAAAATCCATATCAAAAATAAAAATTAAACAATTAAAATGACTTGACCATAAAAAGAAATAGACACGTAAACTAGGAGGGAGTATATAATCTAATGTTGCAATATCTTGTGCACAAAAAAAATATAACCTCAAGGTAATTTTACGTGTTTATTGACCTATTTTTTCCGTTGACTTTCCTAAAAATCATGAAAGGTCAATATCACTTTTTGTTGTTTTCTTTAATGTTATGGTGCATTGTCAGGTTGTATGTTTTATTCTTTATTTTATCTTATCACGTTTTGCTTTTCTTTTGCAAATTTTTTTAGTTGTGGGATTTTTTGACCGTTTCTTGTAAGTTCAGTATCTTGTAAGTTCATTAGCATCTTCAGACTTGAATAATAGTTTCCATAAACGAAATATGTTAAGTATGAATATGATGATGATGATACGTAGGACGGTAGGAGTATACTTTGAAAACCATATAAGAAGCTATTTTACGCTCAACCATAGCAATTGCAAAATTGGAAGTAGGCATAATATAATTCTAAAATTACTGTATGCATATTATAAAATAGTTATGGCTTGCACAAAGATTTATACTTCTTTCGTTTCATTATACTTGCTATTGATAGTGATATATTCCCATACAATATGTTATAATCGGTTGCGAGTATTTTAAAACGGATAAAATAGTTTATAGTTTGATGTTTTTTACTATAATAGACTATATCAAAACGGTTCATTAAATCACATTCACTTCTTATTTATGTGAAGTTGCATATAGTATTTATTATCAAAAGTTTAATCGAAAACAATCTCTTTATTAATGTTATGCCTAATAAGGTTAATTTGAGGCTGTGTATATCAGACCCCCAAATCTCACCCTAGCTGGAAACATTTAATAACATTGAATTAATGTAATGTATTTATTTACATATATAAAAAAAAAAATACTTCCTTCATTTTTTTTACTTGCACCTAAATACCTTTTGACGTAGTTTAATGTATTTGTCAAATATTTTATATCTAAAAATTACACAACTAAAAATCATAAAAATTTAATATTATATTATTATTATAGTACAAAAAATTAGCAATATTTCAATTAAGTTGTCATCAATGTGGGGACTAGCTATTGTAGTATAAGTAAGTGGTGCAAGTAGAAGTTTTTAATGCCTATAACACAAAAAAAAAAAAAAAAAAAAAAAGATAGTAAACGACTAAACGTCGTCTTGGCTCTTGCATATTAACATTTTTAATGCCTCCCAACTAACATGTCCTTTTCCTCCCATATTTCCATCAATGTAAATCCTCTTTTTTGGCCTACATTTCTCATCCTTTCCTTACCAACTAGCTTCATCCTCTCTTTTTCATACCTCTATAATTATAACTTAAAAAAATACCTATTTGCATACCTCTATAATTATAACTTAAAAAAAATACCTATTTGCTCCCACGGTCATTCTCGTTTAAATAATTTAGCCGTTCTGATTTCAGGTAAACTTAGAGTTTTAAATATATTTCACATTTTTCTTTTATTTTCTTTTTTTCTTTTTATAAGTTTTTTCACAACTAGCTTCATCTTCTCTTCTTTTAAATTTCTATAACTATAACTTAAAAGTTAAAACTAGTCTTTTTATTTTTGCCTAACTCGTTAATTTTAATCCAACTTATTATAATATCACTTGACACGAGCTTTTTCAAGTGCTCCTATAATAATATTTTTTAATAAGCTTTACGTTTTTCTCCCTTTATTTTTTGTGTTACAAATAAAAAAATTTCATTTATTGTTTGTGTCAAACAAACCTATAAACCACGAAAAAAGCATGAAAAAGGGGTTTAGCAAAACTTTTGTGAGTTTATTCATTCCTAATAATAGCTCATAAAATATAAACCTTTCAACAACTGTTGCCTCTATTTTCATTTGTTATTTTCATTTATCGTTTTTCAAATTCCAATGCAAATTTAAAAATCAAATAATTTTAATTGTAAGTTTTTAAAAATTATATAAAAAGTTGATATTTAGAAAGTATATATGAGATAAAACTACAAGATTAAGATCCCACATGAATATGTTTTTTCATATAGATTGATAGGAAATCATAGTCAAAGTTTAACACTAAAAGTCGTAATTCCATCTAAGAAAAGCATATGAAAACAGATGGAGTGTATTATTATATAATAAAAGTACTTACTAACCTATGAATTAAATACTTGTATTTAATTTCTTTTAATTAACTCACGGTTGCAACTATATATATACATATTTTTTATTTTTATCATAAGATAAATTATTATGTACTTTATTTCTTAAAGTAGTATAAATTTAGTTTATGCAAAGTTTATGTATTAGTAATATAAATAAGGTTTAGTTGAACATTAAAAAAGAAACAGATAAAATGAAGAAATTCTCAGTACAAATAGGGAATGGAAGTGAAGGAAGAGATGGACGTCCGGCAGTGGGTCCCATTTATCGGAATATTCTGTGCAAGAATGAATTTCCTCCTCCTCATCCTGACTTATACACTGCTTGGGATTCATTTAGGTATTTTCCATATAATTCACTTTTTTTATAATTTTTTTTTGACAAATTTAGAGGAAGAACATTTTTATTGAAGTTTTTATGTTGATAGAGTATATTTTTGAATTTAAATTATTAGTTAAATTCTGATTTAGTTTATATATTGCCAGATTAAGAAATATTTTTGTTAATAAATCAAGTCAAATAAAAAAATTAATTTCTGGTTGTAACCCTTAATATATTAAGGTTCACCCTTGTATGGGTGCTATATAAATTCTCTTCATATAATTTAACTTCTTATACAATGTTAATCAAGTTAAATTCAAAACTAAATATTTAAACGTATAATCGTAACTCTATAATATGCGATATGCTCTATCTATTTAAATTGCAAAAATATAATTTTTAATCACATTACACGAGTTATAACCTAAATATGTCCATTTTAACAATTATTTTTTTGTGTTATACAGTACACAATTCAATATTAAACGAGTTTATAATCAAATGACACAAGTTACAACCTGAACAAGCCCATTCCTATTATAGAACACGGTTATTATCATCTTTCTATGTTATATATATACTACACAATTTAAAATTAAAAGAATTTCTAATCAAATAACACGAGTTATAACCTGAATAAGCACATTCCTAGATGTTTCTCTTAATTATGGAGTTACTATGTGTTTGTAGGCTCTCAGCTGAGAAGCATCAACAAAATAAGATGTTAGGTTGGCGTGAAATGGTTGATGGCAAGGTAACCAACAACAATGACAAAACAACTACAAATCATTATATTATATACTCTTTTGTTTATTTAAATTTACACTATATAATTAAAAAAAAATTATATTTATAAGTCATGGTACTTTTTCATATAAACAGATGAACTAATTATTAAAAATTCCACTTTTTTTTAATTTTTATTGTCTTTTTTTGCTGATGAAATCTATAGTGGGGGCCCTATGTCTGGAAGACATACAAGGATGTTTATGAAGAAGTGCTGAAAATTGGTTCTGGATTGAGAGCATGTGGGGCTCAGCCTGTAAGCATATGAAAATTTATATTTTCTTATAACTTTTTTTTCTAAAAAAAAATTTATTGGGTTAGGGTAACAATTTTCTCATGACCAAATTGTATAGGGTGCAAGGATTGGAATATATGGTGTTAACTGTCCTCAATGGATCATGGCAATGGAGGTTTACTACATTAACCAACTTTCCATAAATAGAAAGAATAAATATAAATCAATTTTTCAGTATTCCCTCCGACCCAAAGATATTTTCCCAAATTAACTTAAATAATAAACTCATATGAATAAAAAGGTGGAATATATCTTTGGAAAGAGGTTATAGCTGAATTTAGGAAAAATTATCTAAATAATCCAACTTATTGTCCATTTTTTTTTAATAATCCCACCTTTTGAAAAATTTTAAATAATCTAATCTTTGCATATATTTTGTTGCAGATGGACCTTTGTTGCAAAGTTCTTTGCAACAAAGGTCCATACGCAGCACAATGTATGCAAACATTGAATTATTTAAAATTTTTAAAAGTGAGATTATTAGTAAAGAATGAGCAACATGTTAAATTATTCAGAATAATTTTTCCTTTAATTTATTGATTGAATATTGATATAATGCTAAAAATTTTCAATTTTTGTTATATAGGCTTGTAATGCTCACAGTTTGATATGTGTGCCTCTCTATGACACCTTAGGTATGAACCATTTCTGTTCTTTTGTGCAATTATATTAGATCAAATCAGCCCGGTCCATTCTAAACCCAAATCCCGAGCTCTGGCCCAGTGAAATATAATATGCTTTCGCCTTTAGAATTCGCTATTCTCTCAAAATTAATGGTTCGAAAATAACCTAAAACCGACCATAATTCGCTTTTTCGATTTGTGATTCACGGTTCGCGAACCATGTGAAACACGGGCTCTGGGCTCTGGCCTAAAAGTATCGCTTGAATAGGGCCAAAATACAAGTTTATAGGTAAGACTGTCTAGGACATTTTAAAGGTTCTGAACGAAAATTGAAACATGAGCCGTTTATAATTAAATTTATGACCCATTGTTCAAATTAATAATGATTTTTATTTTTGATCATGATCAGGTTCAAACGCTATAAATTACATTATAGACCATGCTGAGATTGATTATGTTTTTGTTCATCCGGACAAAGTGGAAGCAGTATGTACATTAAAAGCCTTCTTTTAATAGTTTCTGATATCTTTTGTGACTGATTTACTGGTAACTTATGTGGGGTTTTTACAGCTATTAGACTCTGATTGTTCGTCTACTCAACGACTAAAAGGCGAGTTTTACATGTAAAATACGAGGTTTAAGTTCAAACTACGTTCGATGTATCCTAACAAGCTCGATTTATGACATTGCAGCTGTCGTTTGCTTCACTTCATTTTCGGAGGAGCACAAACTGAAGGCTAGTAATGCAGGGATAAACGCGTACTCATGGATTCAGCTCGGTGATATGGTCTGACATATGTCGGTACTAGAACATATATAGAACGCGTTTTTTATACTGCATCTCAACCTGATCTTGTTCGTGTAGGGCAAGGAAAACCCGACAGAATTAGTCCCTCCACAACCGATCAACATTTGTACGGTGATGTACACGAGTGGCACCAGTGGAGATCCGAAGGGTGTTGTCCTAACACATGAAAATATCGCTATGTTTATTAGCGGATTGAATCTTTTCATGGAGCAATTTGAAGACAAGGTATAGAATACTTAGCATAATTTGTGCATGATGAGTCGATAAGTGTTATAATGGAGCGATTAATCATGTATCGTCTGCACAGATGACAGTGAATGATGTATATCTATCGTTCCTTCCATTGGCGCATATATTAGACCGCGTGGTGGAGGAATACTTTTTCCATAAGGGAGCATCTGTCGGGTTCTTTCATGGGGTAATCTCTTGTTATTTTCGTGTATCTTGCATTATGACGGACTTTTAACCGAGACCATGATTACACTTTACCGATCTGAATGTTGTCAATTTGTGTTATGCAGAATGTGAAAGAAATCGGAGATGATTTGATGGAGTTGAAGCCAACTTTTTTTGCTGGAGTACCTAAAGTGTTCGATCGTGTGTATGAAGGTACATTCTTACGCTCTTATATGGTTCTTATACATTGAATGAAGTTCCATCTTTCTTGAGTCGAGGGACTCTTTGGCGCACTCTCCTTTTTGGGTATGAGTTGCTGCCTTTCTTCTCTTCCCAGACCCTGATCATAGTTTTTTATGAGTGGGATACACTGGGTATGATGATGAATGAAGTATATAATGTTGTCGATGATACTGACGCATTTCTGTTTTAGGCATACAAAAGGCGATAGACGATCTTCTACCGCATAGGAGGATGATTTTTCGCCTTCTTTACAAATAGTAAGTTTCATGCTCATGAATTGTTTAGGCTGCCTTCCCTCGGACTAACCTGTGTACGAGTCTCGCTGCCCCCCACCCCTAACCCTCGTCTTCCCTCAGCTTGCCCTGTACCGAAAATACAATATCGAAATGCATAATTGACAATGTTAAATCTGCTTGCAGCAAGTTATTTTGGATGAATTTAGGGTACAAAGAGAAGCAGGCATCGCCCTTGGCGGATTTATTAGCTTTCCGAAAGGTTATTACCTTGATGAATATTCTACGATTCATTTACAACGAAAGAAAATACTCATGCTATCTTATTCGATATATTTTGGCGTGAAATTTAGGTAAAAAACAAGCTAGGGGGCAAGATTCGACTTATGGTAAGTGGAGCTGCGCCTTGGAGCGAAGAAGTGGAGGAGTTTTTGCGGGTTACTTGCTGTTGTTTCGTACTTCAAGCCTATGGTAACGGAAAATTCTCCTCTGGTTTCTTCAGCTGTTGATCTGGTTCGAGAAATGCTAAATGAACCATATTTTTTTGGCCTTGTGCAGGATTGACAGAGACCTGTGGATTGTCCACAACTTGCTTCCCTGACGAAATGTCGCATATAGGAACAGTTGGTGCTCCGTCTGTATACACAGAAATGCGGCTTGAAGAGGTTCCTGAGATGGGTTACTACCCACTCGCTGCTCCTCCACGCGGAGAGATATGCTTGCGGGGTAAAACCATATTTACTGGGTACTACAAAAACCCAGAGCTAACCAAAGAATCAATAAGAGATGGATGGTTTCATACAGGTGAAGTACCCTTTCCCAGATTCCTGCTTCTAACAACAAGATATAGCTGATCAACCCTCGGGCCTGGATTTCAGGCTTTTCCAGCCTGTTCAGGCCCGTCTAGATACAGGGGTGAATCCAAGATACTAGTACCTACACGTGTGCGAAACCAACTCGGCTACTATTTTTCTGTGTTTAAACAGTAATAGGTTTTAATCAAATGACTCAGGTCATAGCCTAGACAAGCCGGGGACTAGATTCATGGGTTGATATTGATCGCTTCTAAACGGAACCATTTCCTTTGAATAAAAATCTTAATACTTCCCTATGATTTTGTTAGGTGACATAGGGGAGATGCAACCTAACGGAACAATAAAGATCATAGACCGAAAGAAGAATCTGATTAAACTCTCGCAAGGAGAGTATGTCGCACTCGAGTATTTAGAGAAAGTGTACAGCATTACTCCCATTGTCGAAGATGTAAGCCCTCTTCATTTCCTGGTCGTTCGACACAAGTTGTAAAAGTTTATTACAATTAAGAAATGACTTTTAACAACTTCTCCCTGATCTTTTGAAGATTTGGGTTTACGGAGACAGCTTAAAATCAATATTGGTCGCTGTTGTTGTACCAAACGAAGATAACACCAAGAAATGGGCTGATCGAAACAGATTTAAGAGCGCGTTCTCTGACTTATGCTCCCTTAGTGAGCTCAGTACTTATGTCCTCTCTGAGCTTACTATTGCTGCAGAAAGAAACAAGGTGCAAAGATTATATTTTCTCATCTAAATTCCTCGCTTTCGCTTCATTGTTTTACTTTATAGGCTTGTTCAAGGCGGGTACCTCCTTATCTCCTTTGATAATTCCACTCCAGAGCCTACTCATAGTTTCTATAGGCTGAATACAATGAGTATGATGAAATCAGTGATGAAATGATGATGACGATGAGCGTAATACACTAAGTATGATGAAATGATGATGATGAGCGGAATACCTCTAATTCATATCTTAACTTTTCGATGTTTGTTTTATCAGCTTAGAGGTTTTGAACATATCAAAGGAGTTATTCTAGAACCTCAAACATTTGAAGACATACCGGGTTTATTGACACCAACGATGAAGAAAAAGAGAGATAAGATGCTAAAACACTATAAGGTAAATCCGAGTTTTCTAATTCCATTTTCGCTTTGGTTTCGAACGAAAAATTTCATGTTGTTTCCTTCAAACTTTGTGCAGACGGAAATTGATGACTTGTACTACACTTTGGCAAAAAAGAAATGAACTTTATAGTGTTTATATGTTAATAATAGGAGAAGTATATTATGTATCCTAGAGAATGTGAAACTGTTTAGAATTCAAGTTATGAGGAAGATGCTTGTGTACTTTTTCTGCATAAAATTTGCAGTTCAGGCAGTGTTTGGAAAGAATGACACCAGCAAAGTTTATCATGAATAAAAAATCCAATCTTTAGATGTTTGTAATTTCTAATGATTCTGTAATTACTGCTTGTAATGTGTTGCTCATATGGCTTGGCTTGTAAGTCAGGAAGATTGCTCAAAATTACTCTTTTATCATCTATAATTTACTCGGATAAAAAAAGATAAAATCATGAATTAAATTCATTGAATTAGATCTTGTGTCGATTAATGTACATTACCCCTCCACTTTTCTCAATCTACCCGACCCTCTAACCAAAAACAAAATCCAAGGAAAGAGATGTAAATTATCATAGATCATTTTTAGCTAGTTGGGTTTTTCATGGTAGCACAGTTACGCTCTACCTTAATTTAGTGCAACCTGTCATTGAGTGAAAATGTGAACAAATACGCAAAATTAACAAAAAAAATAAAAAAATGAGCTTCGGGTGAACTTAATTACAAAAATAAGCATCTTTTGTTCCGCAGTTAATAACTACGAATATAAGAGAGACAATGTCATAACATTAGAAGTGACAAAAAAAACTAAAAACATGTTTGTTCGCAGTTATTTAAATGCCAACAAAACATAATTACTATTTTTTTGTCTCTTCTAACAATATGACATTATCTCTCTTTTCTTCGCAGTTAGTAACTGAAAACAACCAATTTTGACTTTTTTGACTAACTTTTTTTGTTCGCTGTTAGTATCTAAGAACTAATCTGATCTTAGGCTCAAACATAAAAACGCTTATTTTTGAAATTAAATTTACCCGAAAATCATTCTTTTTTTTCAAAAAAAATTGCTTATTTGTTTCACATTTTTTCATTGAGTAAGGCCACAATGACTACTAGCATAACCTTTAAAACTAAAGGTCATACTAATAGAAG
Organism: Amaranthus tricolor; assembly: GCF_026212465.1. NCBI lineage: Eukaryota > Viridiplantae > Streptophyta > Magnoliopsida > Caryophyllales > Amaranthaceae > Amaranthus > Amaranthus tricolor. The sequence goes on along the minus strand of NC_080060.1, from coordinate 2,574,549 downwards.
AGCCAAACAATGAAAATGATTATAATATAAATTATTTGTCGTTTATTCAAAAAAATAGTCAACAAGCTAAAAGACAATGTCATTGTCGCAAAGAATCACACCCCTTCTTCCTTTATCTTAATGTTTCCTTATTATTATTGATTGCCTTTAGATTTCACACTCCTTGCTGTCTTATACCGAACTTTAAACCATCCAAAGGAATTCCACTATCGACATCGAAATTATGTTGAAAAAACTGAACTGGTATTGAACGATCGAGGATAAATAACAAAAAGAATCATAATGTAAATATATCTTTTTCATTGCACGCAAATGAAATCAACAGTGCATTACGAAGGCCAGACGCTAGTTATGGCCGCGGCCTATTAAGTCTTGAAACCCCCACAAGGTGAAAAAACAGTGGAGCAGTAAGAAAACATATCCTCCACAAGCTCACACCCTCTCAACGCCTCACGGAAGCTTACGAAACATGGTGAAGTTGCACACTGCCTACCTCTTGTTCTTACTATCTTCCCTGTCCCTCTCACGCTTCTTGTAGAGCTTCTCTAAAACCCGTTTTGCTTCACAGTTGGGGAAATTTTCAAGGTCATAGTAGTGTGGTGCTATATCAACAAGCCTGTTTCACAAGACATAAAAGCAATAATGAGTATCGTAGATTGAACGATTATTAGACTGATCTAACCAACACTAGCAAATGAAGCTGTTTTCACGGGTGGAAGGATGATCTCACCATTCACCACGAATATCAGTGACAGTACGAATGAAATTCCGGCTCGTCAACACATATTCGTTGTATATAACCCACTCTGGCTTATGGTCCAGGCAATTTGAAGGATGCAAGTGAACCACCTGGAGGGAAATATCACTACAATTATAAGACTACCAAATACTAACAAGGTGTCAAATCCAAAAATCGAAATAAGTACAATTCAAAATTAACTCTAAAAGTTCGGGTCATCATCATCATACCCAGTGTATCCCGCCCATAGAAAACTATGGCCAGGGTCTAGGGAGGGAAGGACGGGGCAACTCAAACCCATAAAGGAGAGTGTGGCCGAAACGTCCCCTGACTTGAGAACTAAAAGTTCGGCTCATTTCTAAGAAATTCTAAGAGCTCAGTCCTGTTCTAACAAATTCTAATAAATTAGTTCAGATAAAACACATTTCAACATGTTAAGTTTAGTTTACATCAAATTCGCATTGGTTCAGTTCTTCCTATGAAATTCTAAGTTCAGTTCCATCCTAATTAGTTGAAAGAACAGATCCTGAAGTGAAGTTATTTTAAAAAAAATTTTGTAGGAGCAAAGTTATGGTTCTAGAAAGGTTGCAACAGCAGATATCAGTAAATGATTCACTGGTCTGCTCTTCTCATTGAAATAAGTGACTAAGGAGCAAAATGTATATATGTATTACTCACTTGGTTATCTTTCACTGTCAGATAGTGTCCAGTCTTTTCCAGATGTGCTACTTGCATGAAATATCCGGCCAGCATCGCTTTCCGTATGTTGAGATAGTAGTCCCTGCTGTTGAAATCCGTACTGCACAACTTTAAGTTGAATCTGGCCATAATGCGAACAAGTTGCTGCCTTACATTATCTGCAGACTTCAACGCCCTCTGGTTGACAAAATTCTCATAACACCAGTTTGGGTCCTCCTCTGTTACATGACAAATGGGGACAGTGAGCAAGGTCACCCTAGGATAAAAAAAAAAAAAAACCAAAAGGACATGAAATGCTGATAAGGGTACTTACGATTCTGCTTGTAGGCATGATATACGTTCAACAAGGTCAGGTGATCTCCGTCGATGTGTCCAAACCTAGCTTTAGCTTCATCTGCAGCTTTCTGGGCCTCCCTAGGCCTCACAAAGCAATTGGGTACTAGATAAAGTAATTGTTATCACAGACGAGGCCCACGGAAGGTCAGCAGATGCATAGAGGCGAGATGATACCATTTGCTTGATGAGAAAAAACTGAGAAATTGATCTAGCTGCATCAGCACTTACTTAGAAATTCTACGCCACATGCCAACCAGGGGCATGGAACCCAGACTAGATAGTTGCTGATGGTGACCTATGCAGACTCACAGACATCTAGATGCACGTGCATAAAATTATGCACAATGGACCAAGGGGTGATTGGTTTGAAAGAAAATTTGAAAAAAAAAATTGTGAAAACAACTTTCCAGTAGAAAAGGCAAACAATGGTTAGTTTTTTCGGTTTGATGGAATTTATTAAGCTGAATAGATAAAAACTGGTTTCCATTTTGAAGAAAAAGTTTAAGAGGGATGAAAATTTCTTTTCTACACTACTTTTCTATTTCTAAATTTCTTGGGCAAACCAATCAATGGAAATGGGGAATAAAGTTCTCCATAAAAACATTTTCCCCAAACCAAATGCCCCCCTAAATCTATGCAATACATGTACATATACATAACCCATGCATATGTAGACTTGGGAAAGATGCAAGTATCCTACCAGGGACAACTATTGCCCCTCACAGCCACTGTGGTAAACAGATTCTTAAACTAACATTCGACTTATAAAATTAAACAAACAATCATGAAAAAACAAGACAAGTTACCTGAAAGCATTGCTGATATTGATAGGATTTCATTTGAACAGTTAAATTCAGGGCTAACAACAAGCATCTTTCCCATCTGAGGATCCAGTGGAAATTCACTCATGATCTCTCCAAGCCTGGTCAAATTACCCTCATCATCCAGAGCACTAAGATAATTCAGCACCTCTAAAGCCCGCATAAGAGTTTCTGGAGCTGGGGGGTCCATGAAATCAAAATGTACCAGATCATCAATGCCCAACTTCTTCAGTGTGAGTACAGTATTTGCAAGATTTGATCGCAGTATTTCTGGATATGTCTGAGGCTGAAGATCATTGTGGAAACTTTTCTCTGTGTATAGCCTAAAACATTTACCAGGCTGTGTTCTTCCAGCACGACCAGCTCTCTGGTGTGCGCTTGCCTTTGATATAGGAGAAACCAACAATGACTCAACGCGAACTCGAGGATTATACACTTTTTGTTTGGCAAATCCTGGATCAATCACATAAACTATACCATCAATTGTCAAAGAAGTTTCTGCAATGTTAGTAGATATCACAATTTTTCTCCCAGGAGGACCTCCCTCTTTCAATGGTGCTGGAGCAGATTCAAATATCTTCTGCTGCATAGCAGGAGGAAGGGTAGAATACAATGGAACGACTTTCACGGGGCCAACTTGGTCACCCAAATTTGCTATTTCTTTTGTAATTTTACGGCAAGCATCCTCAATTTCCTCTTCTCCAGTGAGGAATACAAGGATGTCACCAGGAGGTTCACACATATGTATTTGTACAACAGTTCGGATAGCAGCCTCAAGGTAGTCTCTTTCAGGATCCTGGGTGTAAAAAATCTCCACAGGATGCAGCCTTCCAGGAACTTTCATAAGAGGTGCACCATTGAAATAATCTTGAAATTTTTCTGCCTCTAGTGTAGCACTCATAACGACCAGTTTTAAGTCTGGTCTGTTCCTCAAAACTTCCTTCAACAGCCCAAATAAGACATCGGTAGCCAACGTCCTTTCATGAGCTTCATCAAGAATTATAACTGTATACCTCTCCAGAAGTGGATCTGTCATTGCTTCTCTCAAAAGCATACCATCTGTCAGATACCTACAGTATATAGCCAAATGAGACTTAGATATCACACAAAATTACCGTACTAACTAAGCAAAGAAAAGAAAAATCATTTGTCTCTTATCAAACAAGACATGCATACTTCAAAACCGTTCTTGCACTACTACAGTCCTCAAAACGAATGCTATAACCAACTTCTTCTCCTAGAGTCACATCCATCTCCTCTGCAACTCTTCGTGACACTGACATTGCTGCCACCCTACGAGGCTGGGTACAAGCAACCATCATCTTCCGCTTTTTATCAGGACTCTCAAGTTCCACAGCTTCTAATACAAATTGGGGAATCTGGATACACAAAGCATTGCAAATAAGAAAAGCATAATTCAGCCACTCAAAAAATCGTTATTGGTTGTTCAACCAGACAAGAAACTGTTGAAACTTAGCAAACCAAATATTTCCATAGGTTGCCAAATAACTAAATGTATAGAAAGCAATTTAGAGTTAGACAAAAGCCTACACCTACGCCTGACTATAGTTTACAAATTACAACCTACTAGTACAAACATAAGTATTACCAGAGTCCAGAAAGCTTGAAAATATCCTATACAATTGAAATCGCATATATAAAACTCTTTCACTTCCTGTTCTAGATCTTCAAACAGACATATTCTACGATTTCTAATGAAATGTACTATTGAATATGTGTCTAAAAAAACAAGGCCACCCTTTACAAGTTCGAGTAGGGTGCTCAGTGCACAGATGAAACGTTGACACACACTGGCTTTTACTTTGATTTTCACAAGAACTCGACATTAAGCGCCTATATTTCCTAATTTTTACCAACCAAAGCACCACTTTTCCATCAACTAGAATCCAATGTTAGTATGATATGACATCAAAATGAACCCTTATCAAGTTGATCCATTCCAATTAGCCAATAAATCAAATGTGCAAATCATTCCATTAACATTTTTATCCACAAACATATGAACTCGTATAAGAAAAAATGCAACAAAATAGCCCTAATGAATCACAGATATAGTCGAATTTTGAAAAGAAAATACCATAATCAAATACTAACCTGGGTAGTTTTACCACTACCAGTTTCACCAACCAAGATTATAATCTGATTATTATTAAGAACTTGTAAAAACTCCTCCTTTTGCTGCCAAACAGGAAGAGATTTTCGCTTTTCCAAAATCTCAAAAAATCGCTGAGAATAAGGTCTTCCATTCCAGCGATTAATCGAAGCATTACCGGTTCCGCTGTTCATAATCAAGGACCCGTTGGCTTTCGAGAGCTTGCCTGGAATTAGGGCATTATCATCAACTACATCGAACAAGCTAACTTTCCTCTTTCTCTCTGTTCCCATTCAATCGAATATTAATTCAATTTGCACTTACTCTAATGTCACAACCAGTAACTACCCCCGATTTTCGGATCCGGAATCTTCACCAATTTTGAGGGTTTTGAGTGTGATTATTTGGAAGGATAAACCCTAGAAGAGAAAGAGTCCAGGGAATCAGGAATGTGTTGATTTGGGGATTATATATTGGGCCCCGGGAAGAAGGAGAATCCACTTCAATCTTGTTAAGTCGGCTAGGCCCAACAGCTTCCCAATTGGGGAAAATTTGAAAAAAGCAAGACGATTTAACAACTTTTTTTCCAAAATAAGCTCCGTGAAAACTTATTTTCCAAAATAAGCGTCCGTACATCTAAGCCTAGCCTCGGGAAGAGTCGCTGTTAGTAATAGCGAAAGTGAAAAAAAAAAAAAAATTAAAAGCCCAAAGTCGCTGTCAGTAACAACGACTTAAAAAAAAAATTTTAAAGCCCAAAGTCGCTGTTACTAACAGCCACTTAAAAAAACAAATTTTTTTTTTTAAGTCGCTGTTAGTAACAGCAACATTTCCCATTTGACATGACCAAGTTTGTGCAGCAGCGTAACCTACATTTTAGACAATACAAAGGGAAATACTAAGATGGGGCCTTTTGTACATGCTTGTATCGGCATGAATGAATTTGTCCAATAGATAAAGTTCCAGAATTGCATATGGAGAGAATGAGATGTGTAATTCCTTCTTGAATAAAGTAAAAGGATCAGAGAAATCATAACCTTGGTACTAGAAACTTTTCAAAACTTACCACTATTTTCAATAAGCTTGGAAGTATTTAATCTCTTGGATGGCATAGAACTCAATAATTTCTGATAATCTGGAAGCAGCGACTGAAAGAACAATAATAAAAAGACATACAAAAAGAATTGTTGTCATCTTGAGGACCAAGTAGCCAACTCATCATACTTTTGCATATGTAAGAAAATCGTGCTTACTAACAATTAAATTCTGTAGCTATTTTAAAGAATTTGACTATAACATAAAACGACATCATACATAGAAAATATGTGATACCTTTGGAATTGAAGAAGTATTTCAGAGTTCTTCTGTCTTGTTAAGCTTCATACCAGCAAAGATTTCATATGTCAGACAACCTGAAAGATAAAATGAACAATTTTAGAAATGCAGACATATATAAGCAATAAATTAAAATACAACAAAGAAATGCATGGTTTATTAGCGTACTAGAACAGTAAACATTTAATAAAAAACTTTATATATATATATATATATATATATATATATATATATATATATATATATATATATATATATATATATATATATATATATATATATATATATATATATATATATATATATATATATATATATATATATATATACATATATATATATATATATATATATATACATATATATATATATATATACATATATATATATATATATATACATATATATATATATATATATACATATATACATATATATATATATATATATATACATATATATATATATACATATATATATATATATACATATATATATATATATATATATATATACATATATATATACATATACATATATATATATATATATATACATACATATATATATATATATACATATATATATATATATATATATATATATATATATATATATATACATATATATATATATATATATATATATATATATATATATATATATATATATATATATATATATATATATATATATATATATATATTTGTTAGTAACAGCGACTTTGAGCTTTAAAATTTTTTTTTTTAAATCGCTGTTACTAACAGCGACTCTTCCCGAGGCTAGGCTTGGATGTACGGACGCTTAGTTTGGGAAATAAGTTTTCACGGAGCTTATTTTTGGAATTAAGTTGTTAAATAATTTTATTTTTTTCAAATTTCTCCAATTGGGTGTCTTTCTCGATCAAGTCTTATACAAGATCATCTCATATTGATATATGAAACAGATTTATTTATTTTTTAATTGCGATTACTTTAAGTTAATGGTTGATTCCTTTGGAATTGTAAGTAGTCGGTTCAGGTTATATGTGATCACTTTATCATTGTAAGAATATAACTAATCACTTTAATAATATAAGGGACCACTTTTAAAATAATAAAATAATCATTTTAATATTATAAATAACCACTTTAAAATTGTAAGTGATCACTAAGGTTATAAGCAATCACTTTAAAATTATAAAAATATCAATTTAAAATTATAAATTATCAATTTAAGTTAGAATTAATCACTTATAATTGTAAATAATCATTTTAAGGTTATTAGAGATCACTTTAAAACTGTAAGTAATCACTTTAAGTTATAAATGATCACCTAGGATTGTAAGTAATCATTTTAAGGTTATGAGTGACTAATTTTAAGATTATAAGTGATTAATTTAAGTTTGTAAGTATTGAGTCAGCCAAACAGAAATAATCTCATTTGAAAATTTGTGTTATTTATAAAAAAGAAAAAACACATATTTTTGTATAAAAGAATCTCATATGAGAAGTGTGTCATATATGGGTTAACTAGCTCAACAAATTTAAATTTTAAAAATACAAACTTTTTTATTTTGAGGTTGTATATGAATTAACCGGTCTCCCGTTGTTAAGCAAAATTTTAAACATTTGTGAAGCTCCAAGTTAAAAGCAAAGATGGGCATGAATTTCAAACCATTTGATTTAAATTATGACTTATTTTTAAAGCTTGAGTATGAATTGATTAAGAAATCAATTCATCTACAGGTCTTAAGTTTAAGTTGATGGTTGAATTTAAGATCGATATGTTATATATTTTAACACACTTCTTACACGAGATGCCTTTAGATTTGAAATGTTGCAATCTTGTAGGACAAAATTGGTTTAGTATCAACATTTTGCATTTATTTAAAATTTTTGTTGTATTTAACACTTATTTCCTAATTATTAAAATAAATTAGAAAATTCAAATTAAGTGTTCTATTAAAATAAGTAATAAAAGATGTATCTCGACTGCATGATAAATCAAAACTAAGGTTAATCCAAAACCCTTAATACAATCATAAATGAATAGATGTTTGTCGGTAACTTCACTTTTAAAAGTAAACTCAAATAGATTCAAAAATAGTTACATTAAATTAAAAACTTTTAAATTCAACTATTGTTAGGACACTTATGATATTTAGATTGACTTCAGAGTATAATAGTTATACAAAAGAACTTAAAAAATTGATCCTTTAATGAACCTAAAGTAATCACCCTAAGCTAATTACACAGCCCCATTGTAACCTGCCAAAATCAAGTATTTATCCTTCCTAGTAAGGTTAGTACACTCAAAGTTAAGGGCATCCCCAATCTCTTTTTGCACATGATTAGCCACATCAAATTTCGATGCGCTTCCATCTTGACACGTGGATAAACCATTGACAACTTCAAGAAATTGGACAGTGTAACTAGGTCTAGGGTTCATAAGGAAAAAAATTGGGTCTAGACATTTAAGACCACTAGCAGTAGTACCATAAAACATTGTTACATGACAGTCCAACGCTACAGGAATAATATAATCATTCATCTCAGTAAATAAGGGACTAAACCTTAAAATATAGGGCTCCCTACAAGTAGTTCCTTCGGGGCAAACCACAAGGTCCCCTTCATTCAAGAGTTTCTTCATCATGATTGAATCTTTTTTTCGATCTCGAGTTAATCCAACGGTCTTGATTGGTGCTAAAATCTCTGATAGTTTACTTAGACTGTAAGTTACTGCAGTAAGGGGTTTGTTTAGTATAAAAAAAAGGTAAAGCGGGTCCAATAAAGTTCTATGGTTACAAGCATAGAGTTTACCCATTGATGAACATTTTAGATTTGAAGTTCGAAAATTTGTAGCGCGGTATTTATGAGCGGAATATACTAAATGTGATGATGATGCAGAAGTTAATGGAATGGTAGGGTGTTTTGTAGAAGATAATAGTCTTAAGCCACTAAATACTAGGATTGGAGTTGCTATTTTAGTGGGTAGAAATAAAGCAATTACACCTCTAAAAATAGCAAGTAATATTCCAAAAGGTAACCATAAAAATAGGGTTAAAATGGATGTTGGAGTTGGTCTAAGAGCTAATCTTCCATCATGGAATATTAAAGGTTTAGGGTATTTTTCACTTGGTAAAGATTGCCACCTTTTCCTCATTTCTTCATTTGTTAAATAAATTTCCTGCAAATTAAAATATTGAAAGAAAAATGTTAATTTTAAGAAAAATTATATGCATAGCTTCAAAGGTTCTGTATAAAAAACTTAAAAAATAAAAATATTATTATTAATTATATATACTGATTGATTAATTGATGATAAAATTCGAATTTTGATATCATTTAATATAATGTAATTAATACTAATACTAATTATATATAACTCAAAAGAATTGTTGTTATTACTAAACTTTGTAAACATAATTTATCAAACTAGAAAAAGTCTAAACTTGTTAATCTTAATTAATTTCAAAAGTTAAAAAAAGAGTTAGATTTTATTTTGATGAGTTTGAAATATAGTACAATTTTGCTTGTATTAAATGGTGGTGTTAATGAAGTACTAAGTTTAAGAGATAATAATTAAATAACTTTGGAAGACCAATCTAAAGCTCTGCTGTACTTTAGTTGTCACCTAATTATATTAACTTATTACTTACACGTTTAAAAGAATATTGTCATTTTGCTTACACGTTTAAGATAATTAATTAATTAATTAACTTTAAAACACAAATTTGAACCAATAAGTCATATTAGTTTAATATTAGTTGTATCGGTGTAAAGTTAATCGTACTGATATATTAATATAGTATTAGTCATATTAGAAATGTATTAGACAACCACAAAAATTTGCATTTGATAAAATAAATAATTCAAAAAGAAAATTTTAAATACTCCAATACTTTTACGGACCGTTTGGTTGATGGTAATAAAGTAATGGGAATGAAATGTTGTAATGACAATAGTAATAAAGGAATGGATATGAGAATTGGTAATGAAGATTCTTTTGTTTGGTGTGCATGACTAAAGAATGGTAATGGAAGATAATATTCCATTGATTGCATTTGGTTGTTAGTAATAAAAAATGGTAATGACTCTTAGTTTCATTATTGTATATTTGTACTAAAAGCATTATTGTATCTAAATTATTCTATCTAATGATTCTTTTTTTAATAATAATATTTTTTTGGATAATTACATACATTACCTTTTTTTTCTTCATTATTTTTTTTCTTCAGCTCGAAACAACATTACCTTATTTTATTACCACAGTAATAATTCATTACCATTACAGCCTAATACCAGGTTGTTTGATGGTAATAAAAAATGGCCCTTTTTGGTAATTTCATTACCTTATTTTATTACCATCCATTACCATTGAAGGCATCCAAACAACCAAATTTTTTATTACTTAATTTTATTACCATTACCGCCCTTTAATACCATGTACCAAACGGGCCGTTAAGGATCACATTGGAAAAGACTAACAATATGTTTAATTGTCGATATTTAATAACGAGAATGGTAATGAAAATTTAGTATAATTTTAGTAGGAAAATCTCATGACAAGTTTAATGATTATACTTAATTTGTTCTCTTTTAATAATCTCATTTTCTCTACAAAATTAATTTTTGTGCATTACCATTTGCCTAACTAGTACTTTACGTTCAAGTTTGTTCTCCTTCAATCACTTTATTTTCGTCACAAAAATTATTTCAATGCATTATCATTTGGAGAGTTGATATCAGGTGGTAATAGAAAAATTATTTAAATTATTATGATCAAATTACATCATCATGAAAATAACATAAGGAATTTCATAAAAATTTACCCCAAAAAAGCATATTCATTATCATTATTTAATATCAATAATCAGACAAAATACGTCAAATCTAACATTATAATTGGTGATTCATGGATTCTAAAATTATTATAGTAAAAGTATATATTGAATACAAATACTTATTTAACTCGAAGAATTTAATATGCTATATAACATTTAAAAACTTATTGACTTTGACAATTGCATATTTTTTCTTTATAATTGGTGATTCATGAATTCTAAAATTAGTTAGCTTCCTTTCATGTGGTATGTAGACCAAATACTATGAATGGGTTTTTAATTAACAACAAATGAACCATTATATAACACAAATTTTCGTTTCCCATCACGAGGCAAGTTTAAATTAGTATAAAAAGTTCAACTTAAATAATTTAAAAAATTTATTTTTGTATTTAAAATTTTTCTAATTTTTTTAATGTTTAATAAATAATTTTAAATGTTCAAATTAACACATAAATTATCAAAACAATCACTTTAAACTCTTTACATGAATATGTCTCACTATATATGTATTTTTATATAATATTATTTTATACTCCTGAACATATCTTACCATAAAATATTCTCGTACAAAATTTATTCAATATAATCTAGACACTAAAATCTAATAAAATGAATAAATAAAAGTGATTATTTTGGAATATAATTGGTTGATAGGCTTACCTTACAAAAGGAGAACAATGGATGACTTAGGGATGCTTTGGTGCCACTAATTCCAAAAATATTGGAACACATCACATCTCCCTTACCCAAAATGTGCTTAAGAGCTTTCACTTCCATAATCTTATTTTCTTCAATTAAACCAATAAAATATCCCTTAAAAACCTTTAACTCTTTTCCAACAACATATTCAACTTCTAAATACTCTCTTAAAAAACTCTCAACCATCACATGAGGCAAATCACTTACACCCACTTTTCTTTTACACTTTCTAACCACTTCAAACCCTTCTAACCCAACATCTTCAAGGAAAAACTTAGGTAAAACACCTCTTCCTACTACAAACCCATCTTTTTTTAACCCAAAAAAGCTAATAAAAATCATAATCTTTAACCCCATTTCTTTGCTTAATAAGCTTATAAAAGGGTACATAATTAGAAGGATCGATGCCCTTAAAAGACTTCCACCTTCGAATGCGACGAGCATGAAGTATGGGAAGATTAAAGATGATTTCAACAATGTTTCCTCCATGTTAAAGATCAAAGTATGATCATCATGATCATGTGACCCAAGAAAAGAAGGGTACCTTGGAAACTTGGTTTGAGAAGATGAATTTAAGGCATTGCTAACTTTTCTTTGTAAGTACCCTGGAGTTTTAGAGTGTCTATGAAGTATTATCCTAGTGAAGAAGAAAACTATAGTTCTTAGCAAGGAGATATATGTTGCCATGGCTTTTTTTGGATAAATAGTCAAATTATCATTGTGGGTCTAACTATTTATAGTATTGAGGAATGGGTATAGGGGTAGTACCCTTAATTTTTAGGGGTTGTTTACTAAAATGGGATTGCTTATGAGGGATTGTACCAAATGTGGTAAGGTCCAGCTGGTGTGGCGGTGATCATGTATGACTTTGTAATAATTTATTTGAATTTTCTAATGGGGATAGATTTGGTCAGAATTTTTAATTTAACACGATTAAGGGTTAATACAACAGTTTACAACTTTTAATTTTTATGTTGCTAACTAAGGAAAAATCAATCGACAACTTGGAATTGGGAGATAACATTAAGATATAGTACTCAATTTGGTCAATGGTTTTGGTCATGTCTTCCGAGTATCTCGCTTGCTCACCTTGTGTGAGAACCTATAAATGGTCTAGTGGATGCTCATAGTGAGACGCATGACTCAAATAATAGACATCACGAGAATATAAATATTTTTTTTTAGGTCGTTTTATTGAAAGACATAAGAGTGACTGATTAGGTTATGCCATATGTTTTTATCCATTATTTAAGCAGATATTCTTACCCAAAATTTAAAGGCTCATCACTTACTCGTCATTTATGGTAGTTGCATACTCATTCATGGATTCGATCAAAATAAATGATCATCACCTATTATTTAATTAACAAATCATCAGTTAACTATTTCAAGCAAACCTTAAAAAACTTCGAATATTTTCGCCCCAAACACACATGTATTCAATTATTGTAATGTATCTTGAGTCAAATGACATGTTGGATTTTTTTTCTAGATCGGACTAATAAATATTAGTGTTTTCTATGAAATAATAAGCAGAAGTGTGTGACTTGTCCTAGCCATTTAAATATCACCATAAGACGATTTTACATAAGAATTGCTCGGTAAAAACTCTTAAAAAAACTATATTAATACCACTATAAACTATAAAGAGATAGTTGGCAGCGGCACATCTAATGGAGGATGAAGAGTGAAGGGCGCCCGCGTTAATCGGCATCCATCACCCCTCATGCAAGCATAATGCATTGTTCATGGTTCCCAATTTCCAAGGGCGGCAACATGTCATTATGATTACTTTTATACATTTACTCCTTTCTTTGCACTTGTGTTAGGATCTTGGATACTATTGGAGGATACATCTTTTGATTACATCATACCTACTTATAGTCCTAGTGTATTTCTTCTTACGTTTCATTATACTTGTTAGATTTGATTTTTTAAGCAATTTAATGTGTTATTTTGTTTATTTATGTATTGACCTGTGCACATGTAAAAATTATGAAAATTTAATAAGATGAAAGCATGCGATAAAACGATTCAAACAAGATTTTATTTAACTAATCTCATTTGACAATATTTTTTCTTACACATTAACTGCAATATATAAAATAAGTTTGAACGATTAATAGCGTTAATAACTGTAATATAGCAATTATTTCAGAACGGAGGAAGTAGTAAACAATCATGCCTTTGTAAAAAATGAAAAAAAAATCGGATTTTCTCCCAAGTAGAAGCCTCACTCTACTACTAGGCCTGTGCAATGCGCCGTCTACGAGTTGGGTCAAATTCTGGTATAATGGGCCAGATTGGCCTTTACAAAATAAAAACGGACTTTAATAGGTCGGGCCCAATGAACCTACTTTCAAAATCTATTTAGGAATCTATTTAATTACTATGTGTTATTTTGTCTTAAAGCTAAATTGGGGGTTGATAGTAGTCCGACCTTTGCGATCATACTTTAAAAATCTAATTTTATAATTTGTTTTATTTTAGTTTGGCCGCTAAAAATATTTTGAATATATGCTGCTACTACTAGTATTGCTTATATGTTATCTCACTTTCCTCTATAAACATTTTGAAATTTTCATATATTGATCCTCTTCAAGCAAAAATATTCCCTATATATAAGATCCACTTTTCAACAACCTCTATCTATTAATTTTGTTGATAGTAAACCAGTACTTACATTATATTTATTTTCCATTCAAGCACAAAATTGTTTTGATTAAATTAAAATGCTATAGAATAATCATATTTCTACCCAACTCTAATATAACAAAATGTCAACAATCAACAATTTTCTTTTTGTATTCCTAGTAAATCCTCTAATAATTGTATATGCAATTTGAAACAAGAGTTAGGTTTCATCATTATTATAAATTAATTAATTAATTAATTAAGTTAAGACAATAAAGAAAATCAAGATAAATAAAGAATTAATAGTTTAAGATGAGAGCATTAATATAAAATTAGTTTAACTGAAAATCAAATCTTATCTTAGTTGAAGAGCAAGTATCATATTTTAGGGTATGTCTTGAGTTTAATTAATACTTAGCTCTTATTTTCTCTTAGCCTAACCTATAATCCGAAAAAATCAGTTTAATTAATTGTGATCAATGAACTAATATATCCATGTGCCATGAGCTAGCTCCTAAGACCCATGCTGGAGCTATAACATTTGAATGCCTTGTACCAAATGATACATGTCATGAGGTACTTAATTTCTTAGGATGAATGTGTTATGTTGAGGTACTCATCAACACTAAATTTAAATAAATGCTTGAATTAAGCAATGTTTCTTACCAATTTATAAGCCACTTGCATGAGACAATCTTATTGATCGAGAGATGTGTATTACATATAAATTAACTAATTTATTTAATATATATTATGAGAATATAAACTTCTTATGTAAAATAGTTTTTATAAGGACTAATTTCTTCCCATAAGCTATGGAAATTTCTATATGTTCAACATCTTTCTCTTTGCTATGAATAATAATGTTTCACGAAAGCAACGCAAGTTAATCGATTTGTATTTGTTAACTGATAAGATCACTTAATTAGGAGAATCACATCATGTCTCAATCGAAACAAGTATTGTGTTTCTCATGTAAGGTCCTGAGTTTTAATTTTCATCAAAACTATTAGTTTATTGAGTAAAACTCTAATCACTTACTCTACCTTATTACATTATCATTCTAATATAATCTTTTTACATACGGGGCCTTTTAGTTTTAAAAGTCCCGTGCGATTGAGCATCTTGCACACCCCCAAAACACCCCTGCAATTGATCAACGTCATAGATGACCTTGATTTGAGTCTGAGTGACCTAATAGGACTAGATTTTAAACGAGAACCAAACTTATAATGGAAGCAGTTATGGGAATATAGCATTGGTTCATGAATTAGCGTCATTTGGCTCATCGTCATCCTTAGTTTGATGAGAATCGGATAATAATAGACAGGTTTATCCGGCTTGCTAATGACCCATTTTTTAAAGTTTTAACCCATCCCTGAACCTAATAGACCGATCCACCCATAAATCACAGAGACTGTAAACAAGGAGTATTTTGGTCGACTTAGAACTGATCTAGAAAGGGAAGAAACAACTTATGGGCAATTAGAAGTATTTTGGAAATTTGGCAGTACTATTTCACAAGGAGTACTCCTTACGAATGGACGGAGGGAGTAAGTAGCTATCTTCTTAAACAATACTCAAATCTATGAGCATATTCCGCTTAACATCTTTTTATTAACACTATGTTTAGATAGCAACTTTGGAGAGAAAAGAAAAGAAATAAATGGGAAGGGATGAATGCGAAAACCGAAAGGAAAGGAAGAAAAATAGGAGTTTTCCCTTCAAATCTTTTCAATTTTAGAAAGATTGATACCTAAATAAAAAACATTCATCCAATCTCTCTAAATTCCTTCCCTTCAAATCCCTTCCCTCTCATTTTGTTTTTCAAACAAGAGATTTCTCATCTTTACATTCAAACACACTTCAAAAATCTCGCAAACAGAGTGTTATTAATTTCCATTCCAATTCAGAAGAGAAAACTGAAAGCATGCCGATAACTAATGAAGTAGATCTTGAATGTGGTAAGCTGATTCGGAACAGGGTGATTAACACCGAGGAAGAGCTGGATCAAAGTCGACCTAATAGACACTATAAACACTCCCCTCCAACTTATGGCTCCGAGAATACCAAATATATTGTAGGGTTGGACATACACAAATATTTTAGACCCAAGCCGTTCCCTCTCGGTTCCAAAGACAGCATCCAAGTTGCTGAAAAAGTTGCTATACAGAAGCTGTGTGATGAAAATAGTTTGACGATTCAATTACATCTCTCGAACAAGGCACCTCGTCTCTGTCTCTTCGTGGGTGTTGGGATTAACTAATGTCTCGAGACTTTGGAGATGAATTATGGTATCAAGTGAAGGAATGTTGATTTACGAGACAGCAGAAACCATTAAGAATTGCGGAAACTATAAAGGGTGCGCGCTAACTACTGGATTCGACGAATGAGTATAATCCAATAAGTGTAGACGTAAAGAAGCTGATGGCTAGTTCAGTTGCTGTTGTTCAGTCTAATTCCTTAGCATGTTGTTCTCTAGGCAAGCATTTGATACATTTAAGGCCCTATAAGTTCATAATTTAAGAAATAATTTTAAGTACATTTCTGCTTTCATGGAAGTAAATGCAGTAAGCAACAATAAGGATAACATTTT
This sequence comes from Amaranthus tricolor, assembly GCF_026212465.1. Classification (NCBI taxonomy): domain Eukaryota; kingdom Viridiplantae; phylum Streptophyta; class Magnoliopsida; order Caryophyllales; family Amaranthaceae; genus Amaranthus; species Amaranthus tricolor. The sequence goes on along the minus strand of NC_080060.1, from coordinate 2,557,752 downwards.
AATGTAATTTGCCGATGTTGATGTCATTCGCACTATGCTGAAGGGTTCATAGTGAAGCAAATTACATTCAGCTACTCTCTCAATCTCTTTGAAGACCGTCTCTTTGAAAGAATTATTTCAAGCCCAGCCCGTTAAAAATTAATGTTTGTTTACCGTATTCTTAATGTCTATTTATATTATCCTTAATGCTTACTTACCGTATCTTTAATGCCTACGTCCAATATCTTAAATGTCTACTTACATTATTCTTAATGCCTACGTCGAATATCTTAAATGTCTACTTACATCATTCTTAATGCCTACTTTTTATATTAAAAAAAATATATAATAGGTCAGCCCAATTAAAGCTGATCTATCAAAGAGACTGTTTCTCATAAGAGTTTGTGAATTACATTAATTTTGTTTGATCAAGGAAAACATTTCTAATAGGGAATAGATCTTGGATCGAGAACATTCTATGTTAGATTGTATAGTTTAGAATGTTTCTTGAGCTAACATTGTTCTTGGAGTTGAGGTGAGTCTCCTAGAAATTAGGTTGTTAAAAAGCATGCTACATAGACAAGGCCGCATCACTGTATCTGTTGTGCGACAGTAAAAGCAAGGTCGATGAACAATAATGAAACAATAAGAAATTCAATGCAAACAATAAGAAAATGACACAAGAGATTTAGCGTGGTTCACTGTCAATGTGATAGCTACGTGCACCGGCACCGAGATCAAATAATTTCACTATGATCGCAAAGAATATACAAGATGAATTACAATCACACTCACAAATTATAATGGCTCCCTTGTGATCTCTCTCAATTTGTGAATCATTAACCCTAGCACTAATAAGAGGGAGTTTATATAGTAAGCCCTATCAAAGTATCCCCAAATAAACGGCCACAAATAAAGGTAACCGTCAAAAACCCATGAAAAAACAAGATCCGCAAAAATCGCAAAGTGGGTCGCGAGCCGTATAGTTACTCGCAGGCCGCGACTTGACAAAAAACACAAAACAGAAACTTTCTACTTTTAACTCGCGAGCCGTGAATATGGTCGCGAGCCGTGACGTTCTTGGCATCTAGATCCCGTGTTTGAGGCACACTAACAAGAGTATCGCAAAGGCTTTTTGAAAAGTTCATCGCAAGCATAGGCGCGAAATTATCTGTATTGGCCGTGAGTTTTGTTTCCCAACAATTTCCGCAACCACGACCAAAACCGTATTTTTACACTATGATTGATTAAGGAGCAAAGGGAAAAAAAGAAAGGGAGATGATGTCTTCGTTCCAAACCTTTCAAACTTTGTAAAGATGAAGACTTTAACAAAAATTATTCATCAAAACCCTCCAAATCTCTTCCCAGCCATTTGTTATTTCATCCCTCCAAATCCTCCTTTCTTTTCCTTCCATTTCTATCCATCCAAACACACCCTTAATGGTAAGAAATGTATAACAAAATCATAAAATAAACAGAGAACCACTCATTGCAACAAAAAAGTATAACACAACATTGTAGTAAAATGCAACAAAAGGAACAAATACAGCTTTCATTCAACATCAAAAAGCCAATTCTCTAGATATATCATTGATTCATAACATTAAAATTGACAATAGAAAAAAGAAAGTCATCCAAGCTACGCACCCTCAAATTCCGGTTTCAATACCTCAATCAAACTAGCCATAGAACAACACAATCTACCTTCAGAAACCAAAGAACTAACAACCATTTCAATCCCTTTCAACTCCTCATGAAACTCCGAATGCAACGCCAACGACGAAAAATGCTCATCCACAACCAATCCAAAACACTTTACAACATCTTCAAGACTAGGAACCCATTGACACAAGCTCAATCCCAATGTGATCACACCCTTAGGACATGGACCCACTTGAGGAAACCTCTCATATTTGCTCAACCACCTTCCTAAATACCTAATAAAACCAAACATTTCCTCAGCATTAAGCTTGCTCAAGGCACTCGAAAACACAACTTCATCGATACTCGAAGAAGACAAGAGAAAATGCATACACAATTCTGCACTTGAAAATTGATCATAAGCAAGCATAAGTAACAATGCAGCTTCTTTTGCTAAACCTAATTTCTTCCCACTAAGTTTTTTCTCACTCAATTTCTCAATCACATTTGTAGCCTCAGTTTCCCAATCATTCCTAACAAGATTTATAAACGAACACCCATCTTTCGATGGCGAAAGAAAACATTTGAGAATCATACCCAAATCAGAAGATTCTAAATAAGTAAAATTCCTTAAACATAAGCATATGAAATCACATCTACCCTTGCAAACCAGCTTATACAACAAATCAGATCGAACCCCATTATCAATAACAAGCTTGTTAACAATTATGGTTTTCAAAATTTCCCAATTACCCAAGACGAAACTCCCTTCAATAATTAACCCTATTACATCCCTTCCGACAAAAGACCCAAGCTTTTCTAGTAATCTGCAACTATAACCTTCACCTTCAGCACTATCTTTTACAATTAAACTTTCTAAACCCCCAAATTTGATTTCCCCAATTTTCTCAAGGAAAGAATTGAGCATTTCAATGAAGGATGAAGATGATAAAGAGTTAGGAGATTTTAAAAGGCGGTTGAGTTTTTTGAAGAATTTGGAGTTTGATTCGATGAGTTTGGAATCGGGTTTGGAGATTTGGAAGCCTGTAAGAGGTTGGAGGGGAGAATACGGGTCAGGGTTATCTAATTTAGGTTTGAGAAGTGGGATGATTTCTTGGGTACTGAGAGTAAATGGGTATTTTTGAGGTTCGGAATTGGTTTGTGGGTTGGTTGAAGATTTGAGGATTTGTTCAAGTAAAGTCATGGCTGCTCTCTTCAATGGCGATGAGTGCAGATGAAGAAGGGGGCGGAAGAGATTTTAATGGAAAAGGGTTTAAAGGGGGCTTTAGAGATCGGAAATTAGGGTATGTACTTCCACAATATCAGACCACAATCGAATTTATTTTTATTTTATTTTTTTGAGTAGCAATCGATTTTATCTAAATATGGAATAATTTGCTTATATTATTATGGAGAAATTACCTAGAATAATTCCATCTTTTCATTATTTTCCTATAATAATCTCAATTATTGATTAATCATGAATAATTTCAATTTTATGAGATATTTGCCTATAGTAAATTTGGGTAACTCGATAACCTGCTATAATAGGTGATTCACAAAAAAAGTAAACTGAAAATTAATTTAAAATTAGAGGAAAATTTTGAAAATTTACATAAAAAATTGTAAATAATAAAAAAAATCATAAATTATTTTTGAACGTTTTTTTAACATTTTTTTCGACATTTTAATTTGATTTATCTATTTTTAAAAAAAACTTACTATAATAAGTCATCCAGTTACCGGGTTTACTCTAGGATAATACCCCTCAAAATTGAAATTTTTCATGGTTAAGGATTATTGTAGGGAAATCATGAATAGGTTGGATTATTCTAGGTAATTTTCCTATTATTAAATTTAGAACTTTTATAAATTAAAATTAAAATTTATTTTTAATTACTATGTAGACCAAATCACATAGTTGTCAGAATTCTAAGTTAAGGGGTGCGAATTTTTAATTACTATAGCCTCTAATACCATATCAAGAAATCAAAAACTTAAGTTGATGACTGGGGTCTCTAGATATGTTATATACTCTAATAGATCCCATAACTCAGCACTAATGATTCAACACAGTGGTTAATCCCAACACTCACAAAGGAAATCTAGATAAGTTCCAAGAAATTATATTTAAGGAATACTACATTTTAGAATCACACCATAACTCTCCATCAATACATAATAATTAAAAAAAATAATGCACTCCCTTCAATGCCCAAAACGTATGAAAGCTAACCGTTGGAGTATACTAGGCAAGCTGCTCGTACGAGCCACCCCATTGCTCGAATGAGCGGACAAATTAGAAATTTTTTGTGAGCTGCTAGCCAATGTGCTCGGCCGAGCACAATACATACTCGAACGAGCAGTGCTCTTCTCCCTTAGTCTCTTTCTATGTTTCCTGCATCAAGTTGCCTTGTTCGAGCAACCTTTATAAAACACACATGTCTTGACTAGTTCAAGGTATGATCTAACCTCTTTAGTGAAACCTCATTACACATTGTCCAAAGTCTTTCTTATCTTGTCCAATGCACTTCATATACTCCACATCAAGCACTTATGAATTGCTCCAAATATAAAATATCATAACTGGACGCATTTTCATCGTCCTTTTCCAAAGTACAAGATAAAATATGTCCCATTATATATATGTCCAAAGTCATTATTAATGTTAAGAGTTTGACACTTACATTAATATATTTACTTTTTTTCAATTTTTTTTTAACTATAATCGAATGTTTCTAACTATGTAAATAAACTTTATAACATTAAGTTGAATTTAACAAGATTTATAAAATAATATTTAAAATTTTTCTTTTTTGTACGAATTGTACGTAATCCATGACTTTATAGATTCCTTTACGTTGTGAAAATCAACTTAAAGAGCAATAAACTTCTACTCCTACCATTTAAAAGCACCTACGCATTAATATTGAAGGGTCAACTAATCAATTCCCAACTGCTTTTTCATTTAAAACTATTTTCTGTTTCCCATAGCATTACTAGTTTACTACTATTTTCTATAGATTTCATTCGATTAAATATGTTTTGTTTAACCTTAATAATTCTTTTTTTAATTCTTATTCTTATCAAAACAATTTTCACTTTCTTTAAAATATATTTTAAAAAATTGAAAAAATTACCTAGAATAATCCAATATTTCATGATTTTTCTACAATAATCACACCTATTGATTAATCCTGAATAATTCTAACTTTAGAGAGTATTTTTCTAGAGTAAATCCGTTACCTGATGACTTACTATTGAATTTTTTTTTAAAAAATATAAATTAAAATAAAATGTCAAAAGAAATGTAGAAAAATTCTAATTTGTTTTTATTATTTGGGATTTTTTATGTAAATTTTCAAAATTTTTTCTTTAATTTACATTAATTTTTAATTTATTTTTTTTGGTGAATACCTTCTAGTCTTCTATAGCAGGTCATTGGGTTACTCAAGTTTATTCTAGGATTACCCTTTAAAATAGAGATTATTCATGGTTAATCAATAAGTGAGATTAGTTTAGGAAAATCATGAAAAGATTGGATTGTTCTATATAATTTTTCCTAAAAATTTTCATTAATTTTGTTTTCCACGTAGTACACAAACTTTTTTTATCCGCATGATGATTTTAAGTTTCTAACTTTCCACTTGATAGTAAAAGTTATAGATCACCATACGAATTAAAAAAAATATTTATCTACTTTGTGAAAGGTGGAAAACTTTAGGCTATCAAAGCCTTTCACGCAGAGTGCTACTCCTATATAAGATAGGTAGCTATCTTCATTCAACCTTCAGCATCATATTTTTTCTTGTTCCCATCTAAAAACAACACTTTATCAGCCAAACCCACCAGATTATATGATTTAAACACTTGTGTGTTCTTAACAGCAGCAGCCAACTGACCCAAATCAACAGAATTCCCACACTTAACCCTATAATCTCTGCTTAATGATTCCATTATATGATTGATTCCAACACAGTGTAAAATGCTTGGTAATGGTCGCAATCACGGTAACGAAACGGTGATACGGTAACAGAAGTGATGCAATTATCATGACACCTAAATATGGGTTGAAACCACAAGATATCTCTTTATATGGCCCAAAATGCGGATTTTTACGCCTTTACTACGCGGGAAATAGCGGTTTTTTGTTGTTGACACGATGCAATGCGATGCTGCCTTGTTTTTACGCTATGTTCCAACACCCACAAAGGACACATCTTGAAGTTGCATGAACTCTGAAAGTGAACATGGAGGTTTACCCATGTGAAGTAGTTGGATGATCAGGCAATGGGTGCTAAAACACAGGCTTATGACAGCAACTTTTTCATTTACTTGAGGAACACCCATATTTTTAAAGTGTTTTTGTATGTCAATTCCAATTATATGTTTAAGATCTCTGTTTTTGTTGTTTCTGATGTTTGATAGTAGCTTTCTTAAGCTTGTATCAAGCTCTTGTATGGTTTTAACTACTGTTGCTGTCACTGTTCTGTTGTCTACTCTTACCTTGTAGGCCATTAGAATTGGTAACAAGCTTGGATTAGAACAGTATTTTAGACACTAGAAAGGAGGTGTAAGGAGGAAGAAAGTGGAAGGTATCAATAATATATACAAGCTAGTGATTGAAAGAAATAAGTTCTTGATTGCGTCCCTTTAGCTAGTACTCTTTTTGTCACACCAACTTGCTCATAGAGTAATAAAAAAAAAAGTTGGTGATATTTTATTATAAAGTAGAAGAAATGTACGAATAAAAGAAAAAGATAAATCAATTTAATGTGTATTTGAGAATTAAACGGAAGAATGTGTGTGGTAGATTTGATGAGATGGATTAAAAAATAGTTATTTTTGTGTGAGATGGCTCGCCGTGAGATGTTTTTGAGACATAGGTTGAATAGTCAAATTAATATAATAATCATATAATTTCTTTTGTTTTGAGGTCGTTTTACTAAGAGGTCTTTCACAAAAATCGCTAGTAAATTTTTGCTTTGTGAGATGACATTCAATACAAAATTTGCGGCTTTTCCACAATTATTTTAGTTGGGGTTTATAAGTACATGAATTTGATGGGTAGTACTCTTTATGCCCTGCTAAAATAATACTATTTAATTCAAATATGTGAATTTTTTGAGTTGAATGGTTTATTTCAATGGAACAGAAAAAGCATATGTAAATGATTACAAACAATGTCACTCTTCATAAATAGTGGGCAGATGATGAATATAACTTTTACGAAATGTAACTAAACTATCATAATTGATAAATGATATGTCCTTTGTCCCTCCCAATTTCCTACTTTTACATTCATTTCCTTTTTGGCAATAATTTCACTCGCCTTTTAATGTCATTAGTTATTATCTTTTCATTTTAATTGATTGATCATACCTATCATAAACTTATTTTCTTATCTATCCTTCAACCTAAATTACATTTCTACTAATCTTAAACTAAAAAGCAATGATTGTTAGAATGAGTAACATGGTAGAATAATTCTTGATGTTTTAATATAAATTAAAAGAACTTTAATCAAATTCAAATCCAATGAATTGTAATAAAAAAAATTGATTACATTATACATTTAAGTTTCATTAAATTGAAATAAAATTATCACAACTTATAAAACACAGCATAAATAATGAAAATTGAAGCATTTAAGTTTCATTAAATTGATAATAAGCTATCAATAGAACTTAGATGATGAAGAAACATTTTCAAAATTATTAGCATTACATAAATTGAGCATTAATTGACACTTTTTTCAACTACAAAGAATTATCAATATATAAAACTTAACTCATTTAAACCAGTGATAATTTTAATCGTTATTTCTACTTTTTACTTCTTTCATGCAAACCCTAAGGACCATACGACTTTTTGCCGTAAAAATGAAAATTAGATGAATAAAAAAAATACATCGCATTCAATCCATATTTATTTAGATGCATGTTGATGCATAGTAAACGTTCGAACGAGTTATAAGAGGTTACATTTTCAGATAATATAAATTACGTTATAACATCATAGCACAAATCAACAAATCAACGGGGTGGGATACGAAACCAAGTGTGCCTAGAGATCAATCTAAGAACAAAATTAATGTTTTGAGGTTAAAAACATTCAAATCAAGTCTAAACCTAGTAAATTTTACTTCTCCGTCCCATTCAATTTGTCGTATTTCGGTTTTCAATGTGAGTTACCATTGAGGGATATCTTGCATTCCTTACTAATTGGTCAAAAGGAAGAACTTGCGACGATAAATCTTAAAAAGTAACCTCAAGTAGTAATTTTTTGTGAATTATAACATCAATACAACTAAATATCAAAACACTTAATGAGTTCCATAAAGGCACTATACCTCCCAAAACAACAAGTGGTTATCAGTCCGTCGAGATGCAAGTAGACAGAGATTCGAGCTATACTTATGGGTCGTGCCAAAGCAAACCACGTGATTTGTGTGTCATGTTTTGCCGGCTGCAAACAGTGACAGGACGTGTGTGTCGTACATCTTCAAACAAGCACACGTATTGTGCCGCAAGCAAAAACAAAAGTTCAGTTTTTTTTTCAAAATCAGATATAAAAAGGCTGGTCTAGTCGTCTAGCACGACACTAAGGTCTAAGTGTCAGGTTGCCGCATTTTATTCTAAATAATAGTGAACCTCCCAAGGCCCACTTTGCGGTTGGCAGTTCGTGTCAGGCTGCCCATTTCGCCTGGGCTGTGTCCATGTCTAGATGTAGGGGAAGGCAAAGATCTTAAAGGATGGTGAGAGTGTGATAATCGAAAGTACAACCCTGCTTAATATGGGTAAAATATCGGTACAGAGATTATCATAGGCAATTAGGTTACAAATATGGGTAGCAATGCTAGGACGAGCAATACCTCTTACATTTCAAGGATGATTGTAACAGAGATTTGGAATTGAGGCCAAGTTATGACTGTCTAACAAGTCTACTTGACGAGTAACTCTTTATCTTTCAACTGAAAATCTTGAGAATGTCTCCAATTTCTTGTTCTAAAATTCTAGATGAGACGGAAGCTATTAATTTGAGTTGTGTGATATTCCTCAAAGAATGAATATGATTAGTTTTTTCATAAAACTTCCCAATTTGAGAGTCGCATGGTCGACAAAGAGGGCTACAAAGCTCCATTTGATTGATTATAGCGAGGTTGATTAGAATAAGATGAATTGATTGACTAGAGCAAGGTCGATTAAGAATTGATGATTTTCCGCAACTTCTTTCCTTACGAGGTAGTGCAACCATGATTGCAAGATAGCACCAATTCCTCCGGTTAAGGGCATAAGCCTCACATATTTTGTTGACGAGATGGATTTTCCGATGGGAAACATTTATATAAAACTTTAAAAGATCTAGACTAACCCTCCAAAAGTGGTGACTTGGGCGGAAGAGTTAATTAACGGTTCAATCCTCTGAGGAAGTGTGAATTAGGGGAGTCTAGTAAGGGTTTGCATGTCCTATGTGCTAAAAGAATCAATGAGCATTAGGGAGAAGAAATGCTTAGAGGATTGTTAGCCATGACGAATTGAATTTGAAAGAGGGACGAGGATCAAGTTATGGACCGAGGAAGAAGAGAGCAATTAATAATTTACGGTTAACGAGAAAAGACGGGGGATATACGAGTTCTATAATGCAACATAGAAATCCTATAGCGAGAGGATTAAAGTGTAAACTTTATGGATATAACTTAACTTTCAAGTATTGATAGAAAGATGGGAGGTTGATTTCAACTTCCAACAACTTCAATAGCTTGGCTGGTAGGAGGCGGCATTAATATAAGAGAGAGGCACTTAAAACAATAGAGAAGAGTCTCTTTACATTTAGAGGCAATGTCAGATGTCCATTCTAACATAGCTGTTAAAACCGAATACCTTATCTACACTCGAATAGAACGGAGTCATCAATCGACAGTCATCTTGAAAATAGGTTCCTCTAAAAGAAAATTGTTCCAATGACGGTGCTACAGTTGTCTAAAAACTCTAACATGGAATATATCCAAAAGATTGATTCAGAATATCCTACAACCTTTTGGCACATGAACATAGTTCATATTCGATGGAGGCGAGGATTTATAGTTTTATGAAAGTCGCTGGCCATGTAACTCTAATGAGAAAGTCTGGAACCTATTGAATGTACCTACATGTAGACAATGTTTTTAATCACAGTGGCAGCTTATGGGTTACAAGCCTTACTCAACTAAAACATGAGGACGGGATTGGAAGAGAACACAAAAGTTGGCTGACTTGACCGGCGCAAAGAAACCGTAAGACGGTTTGTTTTCCAAACGAGAAATGCATAATCGATAAAAGTAGAGGCTTTCAAGCAAATAAATCGTGAGACAGTTGGTCTCCCAAAAGGGATAGGGCATAATCGATAAAAGACAGGGCTTTCAAACAAAAAACATTGTGATAGCTTCAGAGAACGAGATGATCAGAGAAAAAAATTTCATCTCAGCGCATATAGCTGATGCTGGAAGTTCATTGAATCAATGATTTCAAATCCAGACAGATTTGAAAATTCGGAGAAATAATAACAAACAAATCCAAATAGCAGAAATACAGATCCCTGAATTTCACGAGCAATAGAAGAACAGAAATCTAGCCACTCAAATGTAATGGAAACTTCGAGAAATTAAAGCTTTCAAGACAACACATTCTACCAAATTTACGAACCATTCAAATCCTGTGAACTGAAGGTCAGTCATTAAGCCGACATTGGATGATATGGAAGTATAAGAGGGCATGAAAAGCAGATGCAGTTTTGCACGAGTATAATTATAAAATTAGACCTAAGAAGCAACATTGCAGGAAGAGAGGAAAGCAAATGAACACAACATAAAATACTGGTTTGATTATTAAGGTTAGCAAAAGAAATCCTTTCAGGCAGGGACATTATGCTGTGCAAGGGACAGAGAGTTACGACGGATAGAACAAAGTCAAACCACTGAAACAGAACCGCTGGAATATGGATAACAAAGAATGGAATGAAAGATCCTATCTTATGTAGATGAGTTGACTAAGTAGCCATGAAACCTAGGCTTCACTAAGATCTGAGTGCAAAACCTCGAACAAGATCTTGACATTTTAATGGAAGCCATGAAATCTGGGGGAATATCCTAAATGAAGCTCTGATAGAATAGCTTAGAGAGTAAAACAAAAATAACAGTGAAGAGAGAGCTTCCAAAGGTTTCGACGTTCCTACCAATAAGAGAGCCTGAGAAGCTTTTAAGTAGCCATAATGAATGCTTGAATCAAGTTTTCAGCTGAACGCTTCTGCTCAGTTGTGCCAGAAATATAGGCCACATAATCTCCACGAGAAGACTTTGGTTCTGAAATCTCAATAAGTGCTCCTGATATCTGGAAGACCAACATAAAGAAAATATCCAAATGAAATTCAGATATCAACACTAAAACAGAGAGGAATATATATATCCAAAGGAGATAATGAGGGTTAATTTTGAAAAAAAAAATAAATTCAGATATAGAATATATATATATATATATATATATATATATATATATATATATATATGTGTGTGTGTGTGTGTATACGTAGCAATGAGATGATATGAATTGATCAAAGCTTGATCCTTTATCAATAAGTATGGGCACGGACCTATTAACTTAAAAGAAATAAGTCTGGGAGGGTCACTCGTAAATGCTTACAAAAATATGTAATTCTAAACAGGCATAGCTTGAGCAGTACATGCGCATCTCATAAATCTCATTCAGAAATCAATAGTACTAAGCGCTAATCAGTCCATTAACAGCCATCAAGACACATCGTAAGTGAGAAAATAAGTAAAAGCAAGAGAGGAGTTTGCTGAAGAAGGACCAAAAAAGACTTCCATAACGTCATATTTGGTAACCTGAAATTTATTTGTAAATGCTGAATTGAGTATTTGCTCAAATACTATGTTTGGCAAATCAAAAATTTGAAAATGTGGAATTGGGTCAATTCCATAAGATTCCAATCACAATGAACATGGGTCAAATATCAATTTTAGAAGGTTCTAAGTAAATAGGCGTCATTTACCGTTCATGAATTTACATAAAAAAATTGAATTCCCCATTTTCAAATGAATTCAACGTTGTCAAACACTACCTAATGTTTTTTTAAAATTAGTCGGGTATCAAACAACTATCAAAGTAAGGTTGCCATAATCTACTATCTATAAGCCCCCCTTAAGAAATGTGATCAGAGAATGAAAGCATAGCAATACATCATACTTTGGCCAATCAAGCTTTAAGAAAACTAAAATGAAAAATATTGCTCAGACCAAGAAATCATAATTTACCTGCCGAATATTGGAAAGATTAGCACCATTTCTTCCGAGGACTTTAGTTACTGCACTAGACGGAATCAATATCTCCAGAGAAGTGGAAGGCAACAATCTATTCAACGTTAGCAAAGTCATAATCAATAAAGAGAAAAAATCTAGCAAGAAAAAATAACTCAAAGCAAACAGCAAAATAGTAAGCATACCCTCCATAAAGCTTGGACGGGTATGAGGATGGATAAGAGGATCCATAGCCATCATCTTCCATCTAAAACATTGTGAAGCCAGATTTGAATCAAAATAAACCAATAGAAAAAATTGACCACAATATAGACCATATTGTGTAGAGTATTACATATAAAGAACACCCGTCAAGACAAGCCATTATCCAGAAAACAAACTACAACAATATCAAAGCCTTAATACCAACAATATGGGCTCCGCAATATGCACCAACACAAATCATTTAAAAATGGAGTAAAGAAGGGTAGAATGTTGAACATTGTTCAAAACAGCTTCAAATATCCATTAAATCGGCGAGTGAGAAAAGTAATCACTCTTGAAATCCCTAATTCCCACAACCATACACCAGAAAATTACAAGAGAATAGAAATAGGACATGGGAAAGATGATGATAGGAATGATACAAGTATACAACCATGATTAAAGATCATTAGTGGAAAACACAGTTGACAATTGATAATACCAACTTTGCATCTCAACATACAAGGAGAATAACCAATGAAAAGCCCACGGTGAACTCATGCATCCGATAAAGATGGTATTTGTCTACATAAACCTCCTAACACTAACCAAGGACCTTAAGAATCTTAATGATTGGTTCTCTACTACTCAAACAATAAGATTGTATTTGTATCAGAAATCCAAAATCAGTTTTAATCATTAACAAACAGTCTTGATCTAGAAAAGTTTACAAGGCATAGATTTTTTTATATGAAAAAAAAAACAGAAATCGGTAAAAAAAAAAAAAAGTTTAATCAAATAATTTTTGACTTTATGTGCAATAAGAACCAGGTGAAGAGAAAATTTCCAATTCTCCAAAAAATATTCATAACTAGATAAAATCAATAACTAAACCCGATTTGTTAAGCAAAGTAGAAAGATTCAACATACCGGCAATGATCCATAATCATATTTGTAACGGCTATGTGATGACCGCATCCCAACCCCACTTCCAGACTCAGCTCTTGGTTCATAGCCTAAAGCTTTGACCGGAGGAACAGTTTGCAAACCAGAAGGCAGTGATAGACCACTGCTGCCAGTGTATAAAGGGTCAGGAGCAACAGAAGAATTATAAACACCATCCTTATCTTTCAGAGCATCATCACGGAGCCTTATAACAACTTGTATAAGAGCATCTCTAACACTTTTTACTTCTCCAGATACCTAACATGTTAAAACACGTAATAAATTATCCAATTACCTCAATATATTTCCAAATAATAAGACGATTCGTACCTCAACATATTCATCACCTGCATCAGCCGATTTTGGCTTCTCTCCTTTTGAGATGCGGATATCAGCTCTGGTCCTTTTCCTGATTTCATTGATAATTGAGCCACTTTTCCCAATAATGCATCCAATATTCCTAGATGGTAGGAGAAGACGCATGGTAACAGTTTCAGCCTCTTCATTGATTTTTTCTTGAAGCAATAGAACAGCTTCAACTGCCTTCGATTGCGTATCATCCACTGACTGCCAGAAAACAGAAGTTCCGTGACAAATATTTCTTAGAAAGCAAAGGTACATAATAGATGTTTACAGTAGCAAGCAGTAAATAAAAGGATAATGATTGATGGTTTCCCGTGTACACCAAGAACTGAAGCAGAAAAGTATATTCTTTGAGATGGACAAAAGTAATTTCGTATACCAAAAATACAGCACATCCCAACATTTATTAGTTTTTCTGATCAAAGGTACAAAAAAAAAGGTTCACAAACATCACGATACTTCAGTTATGTTTTACTTTTAAGGCCTAAAAGTGAGTTTTCATTAGAAACATGAAACAGATAGGGCCAAGAATTCATAGGGAGACAACAGCTACAAAGGACAATAAAAAAAGTAAAAAACCATAGTTTCGAAATGAAAGCTTATTGTAAATTTAGTAGACCATTGAACTACTCTAAGCAATTACAAGAACAACGCCTGTAACTCCAGAAAAATTACAATGTATGCTTTTATAAAGCAGATAGAATCTACAATAGCAAAAAGCCAGGAACATAACAAATTATTAAGATAAAATCACCAAAATATTAACCTTTTTTGTTTTTCGGGAAAGAAAAACACTAGTTATGTCCCACAAAATGGGTCATAACTGAAAAACCAACTCATTTCAAGAAAAACATTTAATCGTTCACATCAGAGATAAACCAACATTACCTCCTGGCTTCTCATTGCTATCAATAACAGAATGGTGAACGTTCCAAAAAAACTAGAAGGGTATGAAAGTCAAAGTATGCAAAAAATACATCAAATAAACGTATATAAGAAGTATTAGATGGACAAAACAAATAGAACTACAACAAATTGACAATCACAATGGAATCAGGTCGATATAACAGTTGCATTAGTAATAACATATAGAAAGGATTGCGTACCTCAGTTGAAGTAATGGTAATCACACATTCGCCATACTTATCTTTGGTAACTTTAGTATCATCAACATCGACTTGCGCACCACTGGCCTGTCTTACACTTTTGATAGTAGCCCCACCCTTCCCAATGACACGTCCAATCTTATCTGAAGGGCATAAAACCCGTATTGTCAACTCCTCAGACCTAGACGTCCCATCATAAGTAGGAATAACAAGAGACCATGTGCTTCCTGTATCAGAAAATCCCGAAACAGGGAGTTCTGGGTTGTAAGCATCAATTAGAGGAGCTGCTGATCTAGGAGGGATTAAGGGATCATTAAAAAATCCACTAGCAGGATAGATTGGCACGTCGGCAGGAATAATGATGCTTGGTGCAACATTGGGTATACTGGTTTCCAGGGAAATAACTTCTTTAGCAGAAAACTTGTACATGACTGTCGAAACAGCATACAAAGCTTTCTTCACAGATTCAGAATCTCCAGTGATCTGAGTAAAGATAGACGTTTTAAATTATTTTTTAAACCCTTCGCATCAACCAAAAAAACTACTGAAGTGTTTTGCAATTTGAAGAGACAACCTTAGAGA
Organism: Amaranthus tricolor; assembly: GCF_026212465.1. Taxonomy (NCBI): domain Eukaryota; kingdom Viridiplantae; phylum Streptophyta; class Magnoliopsida; order Caryophyllales; family Amaranthaceae; genus Amaranthus; species Amaranthus tricolor. The sequence continues at coordinate 2,542,641 of NC_080060.1, read as the reverse complement.
TAAAAGCCACAATTACACATGACCGTAGATACTTAAGATTAGTGTTGACTTAAGGGATACAAGAACTTGCAATCTAAGTAAAACAAGTTACATAGCCTTACAAAAAGTCAAAAACACTGACCTGCACAAAATTGTCAAAATCCATTCCACATATATGACTTGGGTCTGAAACATCTTTACGAGTAACCTTAATATTAGCCCTTGTGTTGCTTCTCAATTTCTTTATGGTGCTCCCTGATTTGCCAATTACATTGGCAGATTGACTAGCTGGGACAAGCATATTACACTCCTCTCTATCACTTTGCCTCGTCTCAGGATCCCCCAAGCTGGCCACTGCATTCTTAATGGCAGCATGCATTCTCAGAAGAGCATCTTGAGCAGGGCAAAGCGGTACTATGTTGTTAAACTCACCATCCACGTCAACATCGACCTTCTCCTTAACATAACAATAGATAATGATAACCCTATCCTTGGCTCCAGGAAATCGGTCCACCACCTGAACCTTAGCTCTAGTCTCCTGTCTGATAGAATTTATCACTTTACCTGCTTTACCAATTACGCTTCCGATCACTGTATCAGGACACAGTATCCTGTATGCAACTAGTTCCTCACCATGACCAGCCTTATCTTCCTTGTCCATCCGTCTTTTCTGATTCTTTCCATCCCCATGGTTGTCTTTCTGTCCTCGGTTTCGCTTTCCCTTCTCACCCATAGATAATAAATGTCTACAAACAGGAAAATTTGGTTCAAATTCATTGTTAAACCCCATAACAAGTCATGAAAAGTGATAACATATTAACAGATTACAAGCCTATGTTTATTTGCAAGTGTTAGTAGCCAAGTTGGTTCTCCAAAGTACAAATGTGAAGCAAAATTCATCAACCACAAATTCAAACTCCATACCATAAAGAGCCATCCAAGGAAAGTACCATTCTTCGCTTGCAAATTGATAACAAGGCTCATATTATAAATACGCTAGAGCCAAAAAAACTAACTGAATAAGCTTCATGTATCTTGTACTCTTGTTGTAAAAATTTGCACATTCATAATTTCATGTCCATTCACTTCTTATTATAATGGATCATTAAATCATGAGCACTTTTCGATTATACGAAATTGCAGATGATGTTTGCCACCACGGACATATTAGAAACAACCTACCTCTTCGTTATCACAATTAAGGGTAAGGTTACATCCAAACCCAAACCCCACGTCCCCAACTAAGTGGAAGCCGAGGGATAATGGAACGTTATTGATATCCATTTATAGCTTAAATATACCCAAGCAAGGCATCTAACACTTAAACCGCTAATAGCTTTTGCTTTTCACTATTAACTTCAATTTTCCAGATCCAAACAGATTTAAATCAGGGAGATTTAGTTCAACAAAACCATACTCTCGAACTTATGACCAAAAAAATGCTAATAATCCGAGTTGAATAACAGCAAAAATGAAAACAAAACAAGAGGTAAATAGTAATTTCCGTTACATTAATGATTTTTGAATTCACAAATCAGCCATTTTCCAAGCAACAAACATAAATCTTTGTCAAAGAAAAATTCCCCTTTTACCTCAAAACTCACTTTCCTTCAAATCAAATCTGGATTTATCAAGAAAGGACTAAAATCTTCTTCAACCAACTAAAAAACAACCATTTATTAATATTTTTAACAGAAGAACAAGCAGAGAATTGAATTATAAGACCGTATTCAACGCATCCCCCACTAAAGGAATACACAAAATTAAGAACCGAAAAGATCAAAATGAAAAACAAGAAGATTACTTTACCTTTATAATCGCAAAATAGAAAATAATAAAGAGAATTATGAAAACCTAGAAAGAAAAACAAAGAGAAGGAGAAAGAAAAAAGACACTAACCAGGAAGAGGAAGGAGACTTGGGCGAATAGGTTTACAAAGGATTCAACTCGAAGGATAGTTGCGTGAGATATGTACGAGTATTTTTCCTTTTAACTTTATATTCCCCTATGTGTAAAATAGGATATGTATACAATAGCCAATAGGAATTGCAAAAAAATAATAATGATGAAATGATTTAGACGGTGTTTTGCTTGTGGCTTTTTGCTTAGTTTTTTTTGTTGGCTTTTAAGTTTTGGTTTGTTAGTTAGTCAAATAACAAAAAAAAAATGTTTGGTATAAATAGCTGAAATAAAAAAAACTATTATAGTCAGTTTTTAAGTTTGTTTTTGGCTTATTGTAACACTCGAATTTCCTTTGTTTCCTTAGGGTTTTGATTTCGTATAGAGAGTCGGAAATTCAAGGGTGTTATAAGTGGGGAGTGTTACACTTATTGACCCAACAACCAATACCTAAATTTACCAAACATCTCCATAAACAGCTGATTTTTTCAACTATTTTAAAAGCCAACATAAACGATCAACATTTCTAGTTGGCCAAATAAGCCAACTAAAAAGCCAAAAACCAATAGCCAATAGCCAATAATCAATTGACAAACACCCTTAGATTTTACTAAATGATATTAAAAGAATGTTGAAATTGTCATGAAAATAAAAGATAGTTTTGGGAACATTTTCATTAAAAAAAACTCATAACAAAAGAAAATAAATGGATTAAAAAGTAGTGTGACAATCTATTTAGAATAGAGGTGAAATGTAGAAACTAATGCTATAGTCGAACAAGAGCGGTTGGATGTTAGGATAGGATAATTTCTAGTCGGGTTTGATTTTGGTAGAATTGGATTCAGGTCGATCCAACGAATTGAGGTTTTATTAAAAAAATATATATTATTTATCAAAAAATTAAAATATTTTTTGTTTTAAATATTTTCTTATAAATCCACCGATTTTAAAGCTTTGGTAAGAGAAATATTGACTTAAATTATTAAATTTATTTATAACTGTATTTGATTTCTGTTAAAGAAAGGGTGATATGAAATTTAAAACTTGACGAATTTTTAACAAAGTTAAAGCAATTGAGTTTGAATTATGGTCAAACTCGACCCAAATTTTACCATATTTCAAATTGAATTTTCAAATTTTACCATATTTAAGATAGAATAGTGATAATTTGTTTACGTAAACAAAAGAATAATAAATGCAAAAGTGAGCATAAAGTTGTCTTTTGCATCAATATTTAGACGTTTTACAGCCCGTTTGGTTGATGGGAATGAAATGTTGTAATGGTAATAATAATGAAGAAATGGATATGAGAATTGGTAATGAAGATTCTTTTGTTTGGTGTGCATGACTAAAGAATGGTAATGGGAGATAATATTCCATTGATTGCATTTGGTTGTTAGTAATTAAAAAATGGTAATGACTCTTAGTTTCATTATTATATATTTGTATCTAAAAGCATTATTGTATTTAAATTATTCTATCTAATGATTCTTTTTTTAATAATAATATTTTTTTGGATAATTACATATTACCTTTTTTTTCTTCATTATTTTTTTTCTTCAGCTCGAAACAACATTACCTTATTTTATTACCACAGTAATACTTCATTAACATTACAGCCTAATACCAGGTTCTTTGATAGTAATAAAAATGGTCATTTTTGGTAATTTCATTACCTTATTTTATTACCATCCATTACCATTGAAGGCATCCAAACAACCAAATTTTTTATTACTTAATTTTATTACCATTACTGCCCTCTAATACCATGTACCAAACGGGTCGTTAGGGTAATCAAGTTCTCAAATGTTAGAAGTATTTGAAGCAGGTTGAAGGTGGACGAATATGGATGGAGATCACCAAATGTTTCTACAAAATGAATAAGAGTTACTAACCCGAGATGAGCTCTAAGAAAGTTCATTAAAATGTTTAAGTCATATATGAAGCCTGAATGCAAATACTTCTAGATAGGGGTGATCATACATTATGTAAGGTATAAAAGATTTTAGGGTCCGGGACGAAATATATTACGGGCCCTAATTATATATAAGATATAGAATAATAAATACAAAATTTATAATTGAGCTTTATATTATCCGCTTTTTTTTTATAATCATGCTATTCAATAATTTGTAAACAACGTAACAATTATCATTTGGCTTGGCGGTTAAGTGCACAAATTAATTACAATAGGTCTCAAGTTTGATACATACGAGATTAAAATCTATCTAACTTTTTCGTGGGCCCTGAACACATGCCTTTTTTACCCTTGTCTAGGTTGAATATCTAGTGTGTAGAGATAAAAATGTTGTCACAATATAAAAAATGTCTTGTAAGTAATTGCTCTTGACGAATAATTTAAGAGTTTTGATATATATTATGAACAACTAATTTTGTGAGAAAATTGCCTCTTAATGAGACGATTTCATAACAAAGAGCTATATTTTTATAATTTGTATAAGTTCAACCATTTAGTTTATGTATTGGGCATGTCTCACAGTGACACCGTCTCATATAATAATTTATATTTAACACATCTTTTCAACTCATCCACATATTTATACCACTTTTTAAAAATCAGTTTTTCTCCCTTGCATTGAGTTACTAAAAAATTGTACTTGAAGCAAAAGTTACTGAACATTAGGAGTTACTCTCTTCGTTCCTTTTAATTTACATCACTTTCTATCCCCACACTCCCACTTATTTTGCACCCTTTACTTTTTTAGTAATGATTTCACTATTTTTATTTTGTTTTTATTGACAAACTTATTATCTATCTTCATCTTTACCATTTATTAATTTTTTTTCTTATTCGCTAATTTTAATTTTTCTTTTACTAAATTTTACCCAAAATTTTTAAGTGTATTCTCATAAGGACATAGGAAATATAAGATAACTTCAACATTACTATAAAAAAAAAAAATTTAAATTTTAGCAAGAGGGAGAAGCAATATTGCTCGTACTTCACCTTATGTATACATGTACTTGCATGCTAAGGCCCTTGTACTAGCAAAATTTGCTTTAAAAGATTGCCACCTCCTCCAACAAAATAGTACTACAACCCAATCATGTCTAAATATTCCCCATTAATAAACTCATTGAACCCATAAATAATCTTTCTCTCTCTTCTTCTCTCTCCTAATTAGCCTCAAATTTATCAATTAATCTCTTAATTACCTCTTTGATCTTATCATTAAACCAATTTTATATACTCCTAATTTTAATTATAATTCATAATAATATCATATTTATATAAAGTTTTTCACTTTAAATATTCTTCCTTTTTCCTTTTCCTTTTTCACTTGTAAGTTGTACTACTCTATATTTTTGTAGTACACTATTCTTCCTATCAAATGTACATCAACATTTTCTACTTCAAACTTAATGGTTGGCAATTATGTGTTCAAGATAATTAGCTCCTTAATCAACATTTAATCCTTTTTTATGGTCTCTTATTAGGCTTGTTGGTAAGACTCTTATCTCTTAATTAATTATTCCTTTAATTTATTGCAAATTATATCATGTATATATTGTATGTTATTCTTTCTTAAGCTATAAATATTGGTGCTATTTAGGTTTGTCATACTAGTATTAAGTATCTTTAATTTCTTAGGTTAATTAGTTGATAAATCTTCTTTAATTTTTTTTTACTTCATTTTCTTTTTATGTTGTGGCAATTGTTTATTACATAACACATGACATTGAAACTTATTTATATCACAAATTCTTTTATTCTACCCCTTAATTTTAAATTATTAAGTTCAGATTTATTTGTTAAACAATCAAAGTACAATTTTTAAAATTTTAAAATTTCAGATAACAACATATTACATTGAAAAGAATCAATCACGAAGAACAATTCAAATATTATTCGCCATTTAAATATATTCCTTACACATAAAATAGACTAGACAGCAATAATTTAAAAATATACGACTTTTTATAGCATCATACTATATGTAATCTCAATTTCAATTTGTCAATTCATAACTTTCTATTGTAACATGCCAGAGATGATTCAATATCTCTTTTTTCTGGCCTTCTATGTTCCCACAATCATATTATAAAAACATTGACTAAATGTACCATTTGTTTGTATGTCTAACCCTCCTTTTGGAAGTCCCCTCTATAGTGAGGAAGATGACTTCTCTTTCCCTTGTCAACCACTATATGATGATGATAATAATAATCCCATCAATTTCCCACCTCTTATTCAAGATCAAAACACAAATTTGCCCAATACATCATCACAACCCATGTTAGAATACCAAGATTTAAGCATGTTTTTACAAGATCATGATCAAGATTATGCACTAATAGGGCAATATGATGATCCTAACATACAGGAAACAATCAATTGGCCAATTAGTCCAATTGAACAAGTGGGTCCTAGTAAGGTTGTTGTTGAGGATTCTTCTCTTGGGTATCATGATATGCAATACTATGGGCCCGCCACCGCTACCGCCATCGCCACAACCACCGCAACCACCACCACCGGTGATCGAACGGCTGCTGCCGTTGGAGGTGGTGTTGGAGAAGGATCAACAAGCAAGAAACTTGATCATAATGCTAAGGAAAAAGTTAGGAGATTGAAGCTTAATGAAACATATTTGACACTTCGTTCCTTGCTCCCGGATTCTAGACGAGCTAAGGTACTCTACAATATGTAACATGTTAACATGTTACATTGTTTTTGTTGTTTTAATTGTTAGTTTATCTAGTAAATATCATTTAATCGTTGATGAAATTAATGATTTATGGATAAGAAATTAGTTTTTCCGTATATACAACATAGAAGTAATCTTTAATTTACTAATATCTGAAGGAGAATCGACTACACATAATTTTAGAAAGTCGGATTTGAAACCAACGGTATGGACTATAGCTAAGAGGCTAATTAATTTAAAGTTTAGTTGCTCATAAATAATTTTTACGCATAAAATAACATGAACTATTGAGAAGTACACAAGATCAAGAAATATGAAAATGAAGAAAGAGGAGCAAGAAAGACACATATGTTATAAATAACTTGTTCATGGACTATAAAATCCACCAAATAAGCGGAAGTCGATTGTATAATGATGCTTGAGTACAAAGAATATAATTGAAAACTCTCACTAATCGTCTCACCCATAAAACATCAAGAATATTGTGTTTAATCACACTCAAACCTTCCCTTTGTGGCTCTCAATTGTCACATACATTACTCTTTGAATCCTTAGTCAAGCTCCTCAAAATGTATTAATCTATTTAGAAGAAATAAAGACTCGGGGGTGTTTGACAAATTAATTTATTTAGCAATTTTAGCTTATTTTAATACAAATAGAGAATTGAGTGGGCAAACCAGCCAATTCTAATATTTGGTAAACTAGGGTTGAAACAACTTAATGACATGAATAAGCTGTTTTTGAACAAGCTGCTCATAAGAGTGAGTTCAAAACCAGCTGGTCAAATCCGATAATAAAATCAACTGGTCAAATCAGCCACCGTAATCGGCTATCAGCTACCAACTATCAGTTGTTTGCCAAACACCCCCGTAAGATATATATTTATAAATGTGCGGAAGAGAATTAGAGATTAGAAGCCTGCAAAACAAAACAGGGCATTTATGCTCACCTGCTCGGCCGACAAAAGGTCCAGTGCTTGCCCAAACACTATATGCACACCATAATTTGTTAGTAGCTAAGCTTGCCATTCGCGGGTGCTCACCTGAGCACCTGGATTCTTTGCAGTCGAAAACTTCTCCAAAGCAATTTTTGTCAATGTATTGTTATCGTACTCACTCGATCAAGCTGGCACTATAACAAATTTAATGACATTGAATTTAATGACATTAAAAAAATGCAACTGATCTATATTTTTAGTGTAATAATTATTTGTTTTTATTTTAAGTTCCACTATAAAGTGATTTAGTAACACTTTATTTGGCCTGTAGTGGCATATATAATTGTTACTGTAGTCTATAGTGACATTTTTGAGAAATGTCACTAGATTCTATATCGCGAAAAATTTTAGTAAGTTTTTTATTATGCTGCTAAATGGTTTAATAAATATCACTAAATCCATTGTATATACTATTAGATATTTGAAGTAGTGATAATTAAATTAAATGTCGCTAAATATATCCCACTAAAAGCAAATTAAATTATATTGGAGTGTGAAGACATTCTATTGTAAGTCATACCAAGCTCCTATGCATATCTTCCTACTCCAAACATCAATGTAGATTCACAATACATACTACAATATTACATTCCAACTACTTTAACCAGTATAGTGAGTTAATTATTGAGTCACACTCATACACAACCCTAATAAGCTCCTAATAACCCTTAAACAATATATTACACAAGATTTCAATCAACTAATAGCTAATGATGCATTCATATGTTGGTAATTTCATTTCGAGACCACCAATTTTTTTTACCGTTCGTTTAGTATGAGATGTTTCACCATAAAATGAGCCTATATAGTTAGCAAATTTTTCTAATTGATCAAAAATTGTAAATGATCACTTTAACGCACTAAATATATATGAGTCAGCCCAATAGAAACGGTCTCAACATGAACATGAGACTATCTCATTTAAGAATTTTTGTTTTTTAATGTTGAGTTGGTAGAAATAATTAAGGATGAGAAGGCATACTTCTTGGTTCTTGCCATTGAACAAACAAACATAATTGAGGCTACTTTCCTAATGGATTGTATGTTCTTATGCTCATGTTGTTACTCTTGAATTCTTTTTCTTCCCTTAACAACCTCTAAGCAATTTTTCGGTCATCATCTACAGGACTACAATCATATTTTGGTATGATATTTATAACTAGCTTGACTTCTAGAGAAAATGTACGTGATATCATCAATTTGATTACTAATATTCGCTTCTTATTCAATATTGGAAATATCTTGATTTAATACAGAAGAAATGGAGTGCACCATATATAATAGATAGAGCCCTTGAATACGTCCCCCAGCTTCAAGCCGAGATAGAGAAATTAACACTTGAGAAGAACAACATGCTATCGGTGCTAGGAAAGAAGCAACGACAAATCGATGTAGGTAGAGATGATCATGAATCTAACAAAGTTAACAAGACATTAACAGTGTCTATAAATGAAGTAAAAAGAGGTGAAGTAATAGTCCAAATTTGTGAACATAATAACAAAGTTGGTACGGTGTCCAATTTGATTGGGAAACTAGAAGGCCAAGGCATGCAAATCCTTGGTGCCTCTTCTCAACATGCATGTCAAGATAGATCATGCTTCCATCTTCATGTTCAGGTAACTTTAATTTGCTTCTTATCTTTTTAAAAATCTATGTAAATGGAAAAATATCTATCAACAATAATAATGTGAGATTTTTAATTTCAAAAGATTGGGGTTTGCTTCATGAATGAACAACTACATCGTTTTCAATGGTTGTTCATGTCAAAAAATCAATTCAACCAAAAACTTAAGTTGATGGTTGAGACCCCAAGATACGTTATATAACCTAAAACGCCCCTTCACACAAGAGCCTTTTTAGAAGTGTGAATGCAATACATGCCCTCCTCATACCTGATGCTAATTATTCCACTTAAAAGCAGTGTTGTTAATGGTATTTTATGGGCGTTAGGCAAACTAAAAAAAGTAGGCCCTCTAAAGGGTCAATTCTGAACTTTAACGGCTTTTTGAAAAAATAATATAGATGAACAATATATATTATAATTATCATTATAAATGTAAACATGTCATATAGTACTTCTTAATTGATAAAAAAAAAAAAAAAACCAATCATAAATCGGAAATTTTCAAGTACCAACTTCATTAATTAAAATTTTCAAATATTGGGGCCATTCTAATTCTAAGCCCTAGGCAAATGCATACCTTGCCTATAGTCAGGAACGACCTTGCTTAAAATGAGAGGTGATTGAGATTCGAACTCATGAACTCGTATCACACTAACTTCTGATACCATGTCAAGGAATCAATGCAACCAAAATAATGGTTGAGACCCCCAAGATATATTATATACTCTAATAGTCCATATGGATTTTTGTTGCTTGTTGTCAGTCCCAAGCTCAAATAAAATAAGAGAATAAGTGATAGGTAGTTACAGTTTATTTAAAAAAACTTAGGCACATTCATAATCATAAACGAAACAATTGCCTTAGTCGCATATATAAATCATATACAAAATGGGAAAATATGAATGTTTATCTTCATACTTCCGTCACACTTGTTACCACTTACCACCCTTAAAAACTGACTCTTGTTATCATAATTCATAAATGTGTATTGTCTAGTAAAATACTCGTAACTAGTCTTAAGCCCTATTATGGTTAATAAAAATTGTTGAATGATCTTTATCGATTTGGTAGCACCTTACATATTTCACTCAACAAAATGCAATATAATTAAAGGAGAAACATAATAAGATGAATTCTAATAAAAGTATGTCATATTAGCTTAATTAGCGATCAATTCTATTCATTTATCTTAAGGAATTTTTATCTAGTAATTCTGAATTGTTTTTTTTCACGTGGTGGACAAATGTTTTGTTTTATGTGATTGGTGATCTTAAGTTTTTAACTTTTCCACTTGATAGACGACAAAAAGTTAAGATTTTTGTTAAATTTATATTATTATTACCCATTGTAAAGAATTTTCTTAAAAAACATCGTCAGTTCATCATCATTATACATCCTTATGAAGCACGTTTTTTAAACATATGTTTGAGATGTTTGTCTACCATATACATATAAAAAAGTGAAAAATTCAGGGTCATCATACAAATTTAAAAAAATATTTTTCCACCAGACCACATAAAAAAGTAAAAAACTCAGGATTATCGTAAAATTTTTCTTTTATCTTATATTGACATTGATTGTCATATTAGGCCTTATAGTCATAGGTATATTATAAAGGTAATAAATTGTTTTACTTATGCATTAGTATATATAATAATAATAATAATAATAATAATAATAATAATAATAATAATAATACTCCGACTACAAGTGCCGGATGAAGCTAATACAATTTTCCAGAATCTAATAATAGAAATACTGTTTTTGTGTAGATGGGTGAAAAACCGGTAGAAGAAGACTATGTTGCAGTATTATACAAGAAGATCATATCATGGTTGTCTTAGTATAACCAACGAAAGTTCTCGATACAAAATTTTATCATCCCGATGCAAAGATTATTGAAACGTGCTTAACAGAGTTCTTAATCTCCACATAGGAGCAAAAACGCACACTCACATAGAAAATTAACATAGTATTATTTTTTGGACTAATAACGAAAAAAATTTAAGAGCGTAAGATGAAATTTTGTTCTCGAAATTATTACAAATATGATCATTCATTAAGTTTATTTGTAAGCATTCGCTATCATTCTTGAGGTGTTTAGTTCCTTTAGTTTTTGCGGGATTTTGTATTTGGAATTAACACAAACATTTTAACATCAAACTATAGTTTTTGGCCTATTATTATATTGTATTATAACATCAAACTATAGTTATAGTTATTATTTTAGTATTTCACTCGAAAATATAGTTAGAGTGGGAAAAATAACAAATAATTCACACCCATACTCCCTCCTGAGAGGGTAAAGAGTAATATAGTCAATAATACTCCAAATAGATCAGAGAGCCCTACACATAGGGAGATATAAGTAACATTCAGTGCTTATGAGCAAAACTACTTATAAATCACAACACAAGCTAAATTAAGAATGAATTATTTGAATCGTTACAGCTTTACAGTTCAGCTATTATATTTTTACAAATTGCAATATGCGAATCATGCATTATACAAGAATCTCCAATTTGGTTACAAATTAAGTGTATTTTCTTAGGTCTTTCTTTTGTGACTAGAGGCTTAGAACAATCTAATACTTTTATGTAGTACTCTTTTCGTTTCGTGTTATTTGTTACATTTTGACCAATATATTAAAAATTTAACAAATAATATGAAACAAAGGGACTATATACTTTCTTCCCCTTATTATTGTCTGCTTGGCTGCTATTAGACGAAGTCTTACCGATAATTTTATAGTTAATCACTTAATTAATTGCATTGATTATTGTCTTTCAATTAGAAAAATGTCACATAAAAATCATTATGTTTCAACTTGATTCAAAGAAATCAATCCATATATGGCCAATGGGCCTCTTACCTTTGGAGGAAACAATCATCTAAGACTTATTCTACACTCTTGAAATTGTCATTAAAGAATGTGTATGATTTTGTGTCCAAAGTGAATAGTATTAAATTGGACTTGGGACAAAGCCAGTTCAACTCCTTACAACAATGGGCCTCATATGACCTATTACATCTATTTTAAAACTTTCTTTTGATTTTAGTTTTTTTGACTAAGGGAGGAGTAGGCTAAGGCCGGCAGGGCTGAGTAAAGCTATATGATGATTCTCTATGAGATATCAAATATCTAATTCAAACATTTTAACTTGTCTCTAGTGCCGAATAGTGAAAATGAAGATTCGTCATATCGACCTGATTGCTTGTTTCAGACCGAATATTCGAAATTGCTCAACACTTGCTAGAGGGGGAGGAGGCCACGAGAATCAAAATCAGAACCTTACTAGAATGAAATGATACATACTTTAACAGAGATAAAACTCATTATTTCTCTGACTACACACAAACTTGATGAGATTTCTTCCGAAAATCATATGTAGTAGAAGGATCGGCCACTAAACTTATAAGTTGGTGAATATCTCACTAAATCACCAATGTGAAATCATGAGTGCATTTCCTCACCAAAAAACTACTTGTATATGCTTATGCCTTGTTTAATTCTAAGAGTATTTAAGTATGGATAAGTCTTGTATAAATTTAATTCACATTAAAATATTATACATATTTTCGTTTTAAAGAATAGAGCAGTTGATTTAAATAAAAAATAAAGAAATTTTAGCAGAGATACACAATATTTAAGTCTGGACTAAATTCATATAGGATGCTCTGATGTATAATTTAGTGGCGTTTTACCAATTCGGGAAAGAGGTCCCTAAAATTAAAAAGGGCTTTATTAAGAGACATAAATGTCATTATTTGACACTTATTGTGTAACCCACAATTTAAGTATTAATTTATTGTCAGCGTCCTATTAATTAAATTTATGGGTATGATTTTTTGACCCTGTATAATATCACAAATTCTTGTGGGAGATAGTCTTTTAAGAGACCATTTCTAATTGGACCGAACCATAAAGAAAAACATAAAGTAAGAATAAGCATTAAGTTTTAATGGTTAGCTCTGAGAGATATCTCTCAAAGAGTTAGTCACGCAGAAGACCGGTTAATATAATATATATGTGCGGAATAGATTGACTATAATGATCCATCAAATTTATAGTCCAAACATCAATGAAACAAAAAAAAGAAAATACAAATAGATTTGCTGTTGTAGTAAATCCAAACCGTTGAAGGCCATCAGAAGACAAAACTAAGTAAAATACAATTTTAAAATATAGTTATAATTTCTGTCGACATTATATATATTTTATGACAAAATAAAAATAACACCCTTATAACGTAACTAGTACTCTATCCGTTTTATATTATTTGTTACACTTTGACTAAAACTAAGAGCTTTTTAAAAGTGTAATAAACAATATAAAACGAAGTACGTGAGAGAATTCTCCTATAAACAACTAGACTAGACTTGTCTAGGCATATATTTTCAAAATTTTAGTAATATCAAAGTAAGTAAATGTCCCTTTATTTGTGTTCATAAATATACCATATGTAACAACCAACATTCAATGCTCTTCTTTTGTTCTAAATGTGGGCATCAAATGTTCACAATTCTCATGGCTCAATAATTGCTGCATCTAACCACTCATTCAGCTGTATCTTGGTTAATTTTGGCAACTATAGGTGATAAATCCCTAGAGTGAACATCCATCACTAGCCCATTCTTCATGAATAAGGTCAAGGACATTTTTTGCTCAACCTTATGACCTTTTGTGACATTAAGTCGGTGGCGGAGAAGAACCGCCGCAGCTATTGACTTCATTTGGAGGTAGGCTAAGTCTTTTCCTAGGCAAATTCTTGGACCTGCATTAAACGATACAAATTTAAATGAGTCGGTGATTTCTATTTTCTTACCGTCTGATGATAACCATCTTTCAGGTCTAAACTCTAAGCAATCCTCGCCCCATATGAACTTCATACGCCCTACTGAGTATATTGAGTAGGTGATTGCAGATCCAGACGACACGAATGTTCCATCTGGAAGCACATCATCAGCAACCACATGCTTAGAATCTTGTGGTACAGAAGGGTATAGCCTTAGCGTCTCTGACAATGCAGCCTTAAGATATATCAATCGATCAACTTCCTCAAACTCTAGTGGATCATCAGTCCACTTGGTTACATCACTACCACGTGTCTCCCTTAGAACAGTACAAATTTCCAAGAGGATTTTTTCTTCCACACGTGGATGATTACTAACAAGCCAAAAAAACCAACTAAGCGCCACAGAGGACGTGTCACGTCCAGCTAGGATAAAATTAAGTACAACTTGTTGAAGGAACTTATCAGAGTAGGATTCTGCTTTCCTCATAAACCTTGACAACAAGTCATCATGGGCCCCGATTGATTGCTGACTCGTCAATTCATGCTTACGTGTATCAATAATATTCGTCAAATACTTATCCACGTGTGCAACACTCTCCCTCAAAGTAACCTCCATACCAAGCCCGACCCATTTTCTAAACCTCCATATAAACTCGGGTAAAATAAACCGTTGAAGACTAGCTTCAGTAGCCTTATCAAAAGCCAATGCAAACCCGTTTTCAGGCAAACCGGGTTGAAGGGTTTTGGGATTACCACCAAAAGCTAACCCACAAATGTTATCAAAAGTTAACCTAAGCAAAAGGTCTTGTAGATCAACGGGTTTACCTGTAACTTCTGCCTCTTTCAAAATCGGAACAAACCGGGTCTTAATAGCCCGATTCACCCACCGACCCATAGCTTGTCGGAGGGTTCGAGTGGTAAATTCAAGTGCAGCTGTTTTCCTTTGAAATAACCACGTATGACCATCCGAATTAAAAATCCCTTCACCAAGCAAATCACGAAAAACTGCTTGCCAAGTGGGACCCTTTGGGTAATTATCAAATCGAACCTTAAGTATATGCTCAAGATTCTTAGGGTGGCACGTTACAGTAACCAGGCCTTGTTTGCGCGCTAAAAATGGTAGTGCGCATATACAGGTCTGGTACGTACCACCACAAGATCGAAGATTCTCCGCAATCCACTCATGCATACGGTGTCCATTCTCGATCAAGCCAGGTAAACTACCCACTAACGGCCATACACGTGGACCGCGTAATGGCCGTGCTAGTGATTTGAACCATACTATATAAAGTGTGATCACTGCTAGTAAAAGTAACAAAGTGAAAGGTTCCATAATGATGGTTTAATTTGAATAATGTATTTAAGGAAAGAGTATAATTGTATATGACTATATGAGAATTGGGAATTGTTTTATTTGTACATGAATGTGTGTAACAAGTATATATATAGAAGGGGAGAACAAGAGTGACTGATTATGGGACAGATGTGTAAGACTTCCTTTGTATCCAAAAGATTACCGTACTTTTCTTTAGTCCTATCATTATAACTCTATAATATTTCTATTTTAAGTAATATTTTCGTAATTTCTAAAAAAAAATTTATTAACGTATTTTTTTTCATTTTCTTTCACTTTTAATTATATTTATACAATTTAGTGTTTGCTATTAATTTCTTAATATTTGTGTCAATTATTAGTGTCGCAATCTCTTAGACGAAAAGAGTAAAATAGAGTTGAAAAAGTGAGAATGTGCATGCAGAGTGCAGTTAAGAAGTAAGCTACTGACCAACTAAGAAGACAGCAAATTTTAGGTAATAAAAGTCAACTAAGGTCGTTGGAGAGTTAAGAAGCAGGAGTATTTAACCATCAACAACCAACGAACTTTGAAACTATGACTAGATCTCTTTTATCTCACTGCTAGGGGATAATGTAGATTTACCACTTGGAAGTACCAAAATTATACTACTCTATCTATATTTATTACACAAACAAGCGATCTTATGACGGTATGATAAAATATGGAGTATAATATATTTTGGAGCTTTAACCAGTAACTTAAGTTTATGGTCGATTAAATTGTTTTTTTTGAAATCGTATCATAGTGTATCTCGCTCATAGGAACTATTATTAGAATCTGGAGAGGCATGGAACTGAAGATTATGAGTTTCAATCTTATAAACCTTTTTCATTATAAGTAGAATATACTCCCTCCGTTCTTTTTTGTTCTTTCCATTTATTTTTTGCACAGTTTTCAAAGCAATTTTCGAGCCTCAATATATCTAAATATGCATTATAAAAAATATATGATAAAAAGTGTTCGTTAAGACGAATCTAACGATATCTCTCATAGATATATTTTATTATACATATGTCTTAAAAATCTTAATCAAATTTTTTACTCCAAAACAAAATATTCTAAACCGGAAGAACATTAGGAAATGAAGGGAGTATTATTTAATGCTTTGACAATATATAATATACTAGGGAATCCATATCAAGGCCTTTTTAGGTTGTGATCTTGGTATTTATTAATAATTTTATTGATATTAAATTGTATAACATATAATATGAAAAAATTATAGTTAAAATATTTGAGCACACATGAAGAAATAATGTTTACTTGATCTATGGTATAATAATTCCCAGGATTCGCCCTGATAATACACAAACTAGGTTAATTGGTAAAGTTGTATCAGTGTATGAGGTTGTCACTTGGGATCTAGTCTTGTTTACATTACTTTATCCTCGTGTTTCTTCCATTTCACTGCTAGCTAGAGAATAATTAATTTACTATTGAAGGTATATATCAAAATATAGTCTTTTTTAATGAGTTATAGCCATCGATTATTTGATATATCGGTGATTAATACTGTTTTACAAATTTGTTGCATTGCTTGAGGTTTGAGAATCTAATCTCGTTTTTATCATTTTATCTTAAGTACCGAAATAAAGTTATTTTAATATCGTTTTTATCATTTTATCTTAAGTACCGAAATAAAGTTATTTTAATCGATTTATAGTGGCTAGTTTAGTTAGTAAAGTGGTGGAGACTACATGCATGGAAAATTAAATTCATTCACATGCATGCATTATTTTGTCAAAACCTTAATGATCAACTGTTTTTACAACCTGTGGGAATGCTTGGAATTTCGCTTGATTTCTTATCACTATGCTCGCTTTAATAAATCACGCTTCAACTGATCTACTAACGGTTTATTTAATGGCATTTAAAAGTAATGCATTTTTCAATCAACCACTAGACTTAATAGAAGAATACAAGGGTTGCACCACTTAATAGTGTTGAATTGGTCACTCAATTATCAAAACAAAACGTTTAATTAAGGGTATTATGATGGATTTTCAACTTATTTGAACTTACTTAATTTATTTAATTACTCATAAATCAACAAAAAGGTGAAGCAAAAATTAACAAATTCTTTAAAGATCTGTGCAATTTTAAAAATTATGATATTTTTCTTATTGTATTTAAGTTAAAAGTACAAGTATTTGTACTTAACTTTATATTGACTAGTTTCAATGGTTCGGTTCAAGCAGTTTTTTTTTTTTTGAAATTGAACTAACATGACCAAAACCAATGGTTAGATTCGGCTAATGCCCTCTTTAGAGTCGATTCATTTTAAACTATTGGTTTGAGTTTTCCTGTTTGATTTATGGTTCAGTTACAATCATTTGTAGTTGTATGTATGTACTTATTCATAAAAATGTGAAGTTTCCTTTTCCGTTGTGATGGCGAATATAGCATATTCAACTTGGTTAATATTTTGTTACCAAGTATGGAGAGAGTGAGACTAACATCTCCCATTTTTGGTAAAAGTACAACTTTGAGCTATTCTTATGATAGACGGTTTTTCGATGAGGCAATTTCAACATTGTGATTGTTAAAATTTCTACTCGTATGTTGCAGTAATTTATGGAAAGGGAAATTCTATATGGTGACTTTCAGTTTTTTGCTTTTCCACATATATTTTTTAAATTCGCGTGGTAACCTTAAACTTTCAAGTTTTCCATGTTGTAGACAAAGTGTTAAGTTTTTGGTTAACTTAAGTAATTATTTCAACTAGATTTCGAAATATGTGGTCAATTAGGATGATCTCGATGTTTGTTTTTCAAATAAAATTTCGTTACATTGGGTAAAAATATCGCAAAATTAACAAAAAAAAAAACTTTTCTTTTGTTTACCTTGTGGAAAAGCTAAAAGGTCAATGTCACCACGTGGACTAAAATAAATTTTGTCTATTATAAAAAAAAAGCTAAAAATTCAAGATTACTACATGAAATTTCCCTTATGATTATCCACAAGTTAACGCCCCAATAAGCCAAAAATTCCAAATTACAGTGTTTAAAATTTAATTTCCAATAATATTATACATAGTTAGAGAGTGTTTGGTATGTAGGAATTGAAATTTAAGGATATAAAAGTGGATTGGGATTGAAAATTGATTATTGGGAATTGTTAAAAATATAATTCAAGTCTTTGTTTGGTATGTGTGATAATAATATTAGGAATAAATTGTTAAATTTATCATTTAACCCTTTTTAAATAAAATAACATGTTCAAATTTTTTAATAAATAAGGATAAATTACTTTTTTTTACATATATCTCAATTCTCACCCATCAATTACCACTGTCTCCATGTTAATTTTTTCTAGAAAATTAAGGGGTTTTTCCCATTCTCATTCCCTTTCCGACATTCCCTATATTTTTCTCATTACTATTTACTAAACATAAAAATATAACATACTTAGGGGCCATTTGGTTGGGGGTAATAATCAAAGGGAAAGGGAATGAAAATACCCAATTCCCTTTGTTGTTGTTTGTTTGTCACTTTCTATCATTCCCTTTCCCCCATTTTAGTTTTGGGTTTACCCCAAACTATTATACCCTCATTCCCCACCCCCCTACACTTTCCCATTCCATTCCCCACTTCATTACCCATCACTTAAAATTTGAACTTTTATTTATGGGTATTGTTATAATTCGCCACTATTTTCATTTTTATTGCCACCCCTAATTAAATTACGAATTTGCCCCTAGATTTTAAAAAATTACGAATTTGCCATTGGACATAATAACACTATTATCAACTAAATTAATAAAAAAAATTATTAATAAAAAATTAAAAATTAATTAACAACTAAATTTTAATTAATATATTATTATTATATTAAAAAATAATTAAACATTCAAATAAATTATTTAAATTCAAAACTAATTATTATAATAACATTATCATAATATAATATTATATTAAAATAAAATAATTTATTACAACATTTATTTAAATAACAATAAAAAATAAATTAATTAAACAAAAAAATTTCATAATTCGAAATTAAAAAAATTAAAAAAATTTAAAAAAATACCAGTCGCACTTATTGTTATTAATTTTATTTATATTATTATTTCTATTATTATTATTATTATTATTATTATTATTATTATTATTATTTGTAATCAATGGAGCTAGAAAGATATTATTTAGAGTTATATTTTTTTTTCTTCATATTACAGGAAAAGATGATACAAGTTAATGATATTTTTTTAAAAAATAAGTTTATCAAGTTTATCATATAATAACTAGTTATTTTTGGAAAAAATATAAAAGAATTTAAAAACTCATAATTTGATCCCTTAACTTGAACCAAACAGCAAGGGAATCAATGAGCATTTCATTTCGTTTTCTGAACGCAGCCAAACGACTAGGCTAAATTAGGGGAATCTATTCCTTTTTCTTCCATTCCCTTTCCTCATTTCATTCCGATTTCCTTGTGCGAACCAAACGGCCCCTCAGTATAATAATTTTCATTCTCACCTTTAATTTCCACGTGCCAAATACCCCCTTAGTTGTTTACTTGTTTTACTGAATTGTGTCTATCTCTCAGCTATTATTTAGGGTATCAACCTATCAACACAAACTAGGTAATCGTCTTAATTAAAGTTAAACGCTTTCAATTTCTTTCAAGTTCATAACTTTAATTCATTTATTTTCAATCAATTTTCTTAAATTAGTAATTCACATGGTTAAACTTACAATTTTAGGGTTGTTGTTAACCTAATTTGCAGATTTAGGGATTTATTAGGTAAATTTAATGTAATTCCAAATTTAGGGATGTAATTTTTACCAATTATGTTAGCTAGGGTTATGCTCATCTAATGCTATTGAGTTCTTCAGTTGAAACTAGCTTAACTTGAAAATGGAGAATTTTCCTTATCTAGAAAAGGCGTCATTTTCTTCGAAGGTAGAT
This sequence comes from Amaranthus tricolor, assembly GCF_026212465.1. Taxonomy (NCBI): domain Eukaryota; kingdom Viridiplantae; phylum Streptophyta; class Magnoliopsida; order Caryophyllales; family Amaranthaceae; genus Amaranthus; species Amaranthus tricolor. The sequence continues at coordinate 2,522,413 of NC_080060.1, read as the reverse complement.
ACTCTAGTGGTCCTAAATAGCCTTTTGTCAAGAATTGAATGAACTTTGAGGGGAGAAGGAAAGGGTAGTAGGAAAACTTGAAAACCTAAGTTTTACATTAGAGAAGAGTAAGCCGTATCTTTTTTTATGGGTCTTCCCATCCAAATCTGAATAGTTTTTATGAGCGGGATACACCGAATACGATGATGGTGATTTGATTAAAAGTTGATTTTCAAACTATTAACTTTTTGTATTGGCAATGGGGTCAATCAAAAGCAAACTTTATATTAGCGTAAGGGTAAGGTTGTGTACATTCGACCCCTCTGATTCCTCTCCGGCAAGAGCCTCTTAGTGGCGTTAGGATGAATGGTGATGGATGCTGTTAACATTTTTACACTGTGATGACTAAAGATGTCAATAGTTGAAGCTTTGTGTTTGTTTTGATTTCATGTCTTATCGTCCTTCATCTTGTCTGGTCACTCCAATTTTGGATTGTTTAACCTTTAAGTTAAGTATGTGTACAATTGGACCGAGCATACAGTTTCTCTGTATCTTTCCAATTTTATTAGATGTCTTCGAAGAGACCTAATAGATTAGTTGTTCTTGTTGTTTGTTTATTTAACTTTGTTTTATGTGGAGATGATGATATCCATGATTCATCAGTCAGAACATGTACACTGTTGCGCTCTCTCTCCTTTGCACCACTTGAGTTCAATTGGACAACCTTTGTTTAGTTACCCCTGCTTTCCATCATTGACATTAATTGAAGCTTCAAAGTTGCACCATTTTGGGTATCAACACACAAGCATGGTCTTAAAAACTTTCATTTTGATGGTTGGCTCTACTCTCTACTATGGTATATGAGTCACTTTTCCTCTTCAAATCTACATCAAACTTCTTCAGACTTGCATTGAATTTCTGGGTCGTTTTCCTCATTCTAGCTTTTGTTTTTGTTGAATGAAAATCCAAATTATTAGATGTTTGATTTCCATCTGCCTTATTTATCATCTCCCTTATACATTCCATCTCCGCCTACAATCTAACTCCATGAACTCACTGTTTGAGTGAAACTTGAAAACGATGCTATATTAGAGTTCTTACAAATTTCAATATCACCAAGATCGAGTGCATGAAAGTTTTGTGATGAAAAAATTACACTTTTAATGAAAAATGATGTTTGCAAGAGAAAATGATGCAATAAAAATAACACAAAGATTTAACGAGGTTCACCCAATTAAGGCTACATCTTTCAGTGTGTAGTATCTCGTTTATATTAAAGGAGTTCAAAGAACTCTCAAATGGAGAATTACAATAGAGAAGAAATTAGGCTATGAGTTTAGGCCTAGGGTACTTTGTGGATGTGTTTGATGAGCATATGAGAACTCTATTTATAGTGGTTATTACATTAATAAGTATTGCATACTTAATACAAGGGATTAACTCCATAATAAACAGCTCCAAAGAACACCAAGAGTCAAAAATCGAATCCAATGCTCAATCAATGCAATCCTTCATTACTTGGATGTCTCATACAAGAATCTTCACCCTTTAATCTTCTCATTAACTATCATTCATCATGCCAATTTAATATCCATGTTTAAGATACCTATCTACACACTCATAGCTTAATGCATTGAGCACACTCTTAACCATCACCATATACTTCCCTCTTAATGTCCATACTCAATGCATACACTTTAAGACACATTAATCCACTGATGAGATTCCTTCTCTATGCAGTTACTTAAAGCATAAAATTGATTTAGTGCACTCAAGTCACCAATTACAGTAATAAAACTCCGTAGCATTTTTAAGATCTTTAAACCACCCCTCTAGATTTTCCAAATTCTTCAGCTCTAACCCAATCCTAAATAAAGAGATGGCATTTTGATCATCCACCTTAAGTACTAAAGATCACAAATCCATAACATCACTTAAATTTTCCATTTTCAAATGCAAAGAAATAATCCAGTTGGTCGCAAATCCAGTACTATCGTCCATCACCATCACCATCACCATCACCAAAAATAGTTATGATGAGAAATTTAATCGCCATTGCCCATTATACAGAATTACAGATGAAACAAACTTTATCTTTGGCCTAAGATTTTAACATTCTTTGAGTAAGGCCACATAAGGTCAAATTTTCAACATTAACCACTCATTTTTGTCATCCCTTGTTTTTTTGTCTTATTCTCCAACCGTAATACCATTTTTACTATATTTCAGCCAAAACATTTTGGATGCATTCTCATAGGGACGAATGGACTATTGTTTTGTGCAGTGTGTTAACTGAGGAGGCTACCAAGCTTTAAACAATCTATTTATTTTCATTGGGTATGTTGGTTGAACTTGTTTGAGCTGTACTATGTCTATGTTTGCGGTGACACACTTTTTCTGTAATCATTTGTACATGGAGCCTGAAATCTGAATCCTTGGACTGTCAAACAGAGCTTACTTTAAGTTATTTTTTTTATTCCTTATTTCATCTCTTTCATCCTTAACAATTCTGTTAATTTAGCATTTGAAGTATTTTGAATGAGGAAAATTAGAGTCTTTTCCTTAAAATGCTCTACTCCCAATCCCAATGAGTTTCCTTTGTAAAGCTCAGAAAGATCTCACATTCAAAGCACTTAGTTGGTCCAAACCGAAAACTCAAACCCAAGTCTACAAGAGTGATGCTTTTATGTATTTATAGGTTAAGGTTGAAAGTAACAAACAAAATGAGCTAGTAAACAAATAAACACTGTGTTTATGTTGGTTTATAATTCAATATGAAGATGTTCGCATATATTGAAGACAAAATAATATAAAACTGTTTATGTTGGTTTCGTCATGTGTTAAGAAGAACTAACAGATAAAGTTGAAGGTTGCAGATTTGAGGAGCTTAAAAGAGGAAACATAGGTCGAATATGAGTTCGTTAATGTAAGTGACAAATGATACATAAAACTGAGATTTACGCGAGGATGTGACAAATTTTAACTTAAAAGAATGTATGGATGAAGAGAATATACGTAGATGATTTGATTTTCTTCGTTGTAGAAATAAGGCTGAATAAAGTATTATCTTTGTAAGCATCGATTTAAGTCAACTCTATATTGTCGGGTTTAAGGCTTTGCATCTGTCGTATGTGTTAAACAATTGAAAGACTTCAGTATTGTTGATTGATACTGGGATTGCAGAAACTGGTAAGTTGAACTAATACAGGGTATAAATTGGAAAGGGTAGAGTGGGATTGCAAAAATGGAGGGATCGCATAAACCTCATTTGGATACATTTAGGCGAAGAGAAGGGAATTGGAGGGAGAAGACGTTATAAATCAGAAAGGTTGGAAGAAAAACAAACCCATCTTCTCAACCCTCCCCTCCCCTGAGTCCCCTCCCCTTCCTTTCCTTCCAATAATGTTATCCAAACAGTGTTAAGGTCGGCTATAAGTTTATGTTGACAACTTCTGATGCTGTGCAAGAGCACACTCATGAGCAAGTACACTAGCTTTTGTTGAACACAAATTCTTGTGAGAGACGGTCTCTTTGAGAGACCATTCCTAATTTATTCAATCTATTATCATCTTTTAGTTTAATTAATCTTTAATGGGTCGGGCCTGAGAGACGTCTCTTTGAGACTGTTTGTTGAATAGGTAGCATCTCAAAATTTTCCGTTATATTTTCCATTGCGACTGCTTTCAGACTGTTTTTTATCTCGTGTTTTCCTTCCTGCTAGTTCAATATGTGTTTAGCAGTAAATTTGTATCGATGTTCTTGGACTAGGTATTATAAGCACATGAATTTTTGTCGCACTAAAATGTACTTTTTCTGTGCTAAGCGTTGATATTTGGTTAGTCCATGCCTCCATGGTGCTAAGAATGTGGAACCTTAACGGGCTTTCTACTAGGCGTAAGGATATCCAATACCATCATTGTTGAAGCAATTATTTTTAACACAAATTCTTTAAGACTGTCTCATCGTGAACCGGCTTAAAATAAGCTGGCCCAAAAACTAAAAGAGTTGGTTACTTTTTCAGTTTCATAATATTTTCTTTAACACTAATTCTTAAATGAGATGTTCTCTCCATCTTTATTGCGCTGGCCCAATATATACTTTTTGTCTTAAAGTGATCACTTATAACGTTAAAATGATCACCTACAATCTTAAAATATTCACTTTTATAGTCTTAGAGTGATTACTTATAACCTTAAAACAATCACTTACGATGTTAAGTAATCAATTAAACAAATGGCAAATGGGCTAATAATATGGGCCTGTTTCAGTTTCATGGTGAAACGGTCTCATATAAGACGAGCTGTTTCTCAAATTATAGCAATTTAATTTTTTGAGTTATTTGTATGGGCCCATCTCACGATGAGACAGTCTCATTCAAGACTAGCTGCAATTAGAGGTGTTGGGTCCTTGGGCCAGACCCTTAGATGGGCTTTCAACGGTTCGGGTGTTAAATGGGCCGGCCTTGGCAGGATGCTTCATGTCCTGCCTACACTTGTATATGACAGGCGTAAGGGCGCGTGTTTTGCATTCACTGCCCAGAAAACAGAGGTCTGCATATCTATTTATTTTCAGTTTCTTTATAATATTCTTTGTTTCACTCATCTTATTGATTTGGTAGATTAATATCATACGATTTTGGTACTCCAACTCACTCCACAGCGGCATATTTACTGGCCATCCGTAAGCGAACACTCGGCCCGGCAAACGAATATATACAGTTCCGGCTTCACACACCTGCCGACACCTTCCGAAGACGCCTATACTAGAACATTACTCCTATGACCAAAAACATGAAAATGTACAAACAACCATGACAAAATGTTGTAATATAACATGCTCTATATTTATGTCATGTAATCAGTATGAAGCAAAAATACTGCTGAAAAGTGTGATGTTATATTGTGTGTCCACTTTGAGTACTTCCTTAGCATTTAATGAAGAAAACAAAAGCCAAGAGGCAAAGAAGAAGTGTAGACAGCGAAGCATGCACCAAAGTAGTAAAAAGATTTTTGCACGCTTACTGTTTTCGAACGATTTTGCCACACTTTTCTTTTTAGTTCGTTTCTTTATGAGGATGTTTGACAAATGACTAGCTGATTATAATGGTCATTTGACCAGGTGATTTTATTAACTGGTTTGACCATCTGATTTTAAATCCGCTGCTATAAGCAGTTTGTTCAAAAATAGTTTATTCGTATCAATAAGCTATTTCAACCAGCTAATTCACTAAACATTAGCATTAGTTGGTTTGACCACCTAACCCTTTATTTATATCAAAATAAGCTAAAATTGCTCAATAAGTTAATTTTCCAAACACCCCATATATTTTACTACGTAAAGTGTCTTTTTATAAATATATCATTATTATTTTCTTTTATTTTCATCGACACTTTTTAATTAATCTTTAATATCATTCGTACAATTTAAATAATTTTAGTAGACATATCTAAAAGGGTTCGAAGGAGTAAAAATAAGGGTGATAAAAAGTAGGGTACTTATTGGCCCCAACATTGAGCCTATTCCTCTTTTTTTTGGTCCTTTTGGCGTCTTGTTTTGGATAATGCATTTACTTCTTCCCTCATCAATGAGGTTATTAATTGTACTATTTTTCATCACCAAAACCCATAAACTAGACTTGATCAATGTCATGTGTGTTTCTACATCAAGTATCACAATGTTTTCAGTGAAAATTCTCCATGAGAGAGACACGTAGTATTAATGGTGCATTGCATTTATTGTCGGAGTTCGTTCAAATCATCAAGTTGGATTGGATGTTATTACCGGCGGATTTTAAATAATTCTGATGAGTTAATGGATATAATTAAAAAACCATATTAATACTTAGGTATGCCATTAAATTAGGAGGGTTTGATTTTGCTTGGCTTCCACTGAGGTATGTCATTAAACCTTACAAATCAGGTGTTTTTTACATTAACTGCGTACATAAATAACATATACTCTATTGTTATATTTCGATGATTATGATAACTGATTTGAACAGCTAGAAATTCGGTCAATAATCATTTATTAAATAGACTAAAATTATTTTTAGGTTGATTTTAGTTCATTTTTAGGTTGATTTAAACTTAACTTGGTTTTACTCCTCTACATATGTGGTTGAAATATACTTGAAACCATGACCAAAATGTTAAAATTTACAAAATAATTCTTAAACTATCTTAAAGTAATTATATCAATTTGTGATACTAATTAGATTCTTTTAAAGTACCATTTGGAATTCACTTGGATGTTGAGAGACATCATCATGATCCTATCCAGTGTATCTTACTCTTAAAAAAAACTATGAACAGGGTCTAGAGGGGAAAGGACGACGGCAACTCATATCAATTTGTGATACTAATTAGATTCTTTATGTCATTGTTAAAAGCCTAAACTAATCATTCACTTTATCACTAATTAAAATCGATCACCACTATTAGCACACGAATTGAAGAGTTTTAAGGGATTCTTACTACTTTTTCCTTATTTTACAAATTTGATGCTACCAAAAACATATATTACTCAAAACAAGCATAGGATAATATGATATGAGGGACACATATTCCTAAAAACATACTATACATAAATTTTGTTTTTATGGCTATCATTATTCATTATAAATTTTTCATTTTTTCTTTCAGTTTTTATGATTATTCTGCGTTAAAAGAACTCCCATTAATTATAAATTTAATATAATTGTTTATTCAAATATCAAAGAAAATTTTTACAAATTTCAACTATAATTAGTTTTTAATCAAAATTCACTTAAAAATTTATTATAATACTTATAATTTCAACAATACTTTAACAGTACCAAGCTGACTGACTCTTTATTCACAAACTTTTTTATGGGTATAATTTATCGTCTTTTAACCCCTTAAGCTCTGATTATAATTTCAATAAACGACACATTATGATGGAAATGATATAGTATCCACCCATCAAATCTAATTATGATACCTCTAAATTTTTAAATAAAAAAGTATTGAAAAAAAGGTGTAGTAGGGCATGTGGTCCTAGCATTACTTTTGTTTATCTTTAATTTTTAATTTTTATGTATATAAAGCTCAATTCCCAATATGAAGAATGCAAAACCGAAAGTTGGTCTGTCCTTACGTACTTTGTTGCATTGTAGTAGTAAAACTCTAAACCCTTCAACAAATGATCACTCACTAGCTTTGGCAAACCCCTCTTCTCCATTCTATCAACAAATTTAATGCATGTTTCTATAAATACACAAACAAAGATACTAAGCCCACATGTAGATTATTTCCATTTTTAGACCTACTTTAATACTCCATCCTTTTTTCCCAAAATTTTACTCAAACCAAGTACTCCATACTTCTATGTATCAAAGAGGACCAAAAGTGCTAACAAAGGTAGAGCTTCATTAAGTTTTATAATGTATCTTGTACATATTGCCTTAAGGTATTTTTTCGTGAAGAATCTAAATCCGAGTAAATATTAAATCGTTTAACATAATATATAAAAAAAACAATAACATTTGAATTAGTTCAATGTACTTAATAGAGATTATTGTTTAATATATTCTACACTAAAATTTAGGTGATTTTCTATCTTAATGTGAGCTAAATTGTAACAATATAACTAAAATGAGTGAGTTGATATTATGGTGGGTTGTGCTTATGGATGTATAGGATTTTGGAGTCTACAAGGAATTTGAAGGTTTGACCATGTATTAATGCTCATTATTATTGCTACCTAATGCAACCCTTATTTGGATGTGGGGTATGATGCACCACCATATTATATATACATTGATAGAAGTCTCTATAAAGACTTCTCTATAGTTATTAATTAAAAGCATTGCTTTAAGCAAAAATAATCAATAAATAAAAGAAACTATTAAAAGTTTTTTTCATCTTGTAGTTTAAAGTTATCTCTTTTGCCCTTGAGATAAGGGGATTTGATTCCCATCAATATAGGAATGATTTGTTAGCCTTCTTTCTAATCTCTAAAGATTTTTAGTCTGCCAGAAATAAAAAAGGTAGTGTTTCCATTCATATATCCCAATAACCAAAGTTGATACATTGACAAATATGAAATACCTCTTATGGGAAATACTTTTAATATATATGATAATTGATAAAGGATCTTCTACATCAAATATTACACTAGCTAGGATTAATGACAGGATACTACTTAAATTACATACCTAATCATTAAAAAAAAAAAAAAGAAAACTACACCAAAAATATATATAAAGGATCATTAATTTACTCTTCTTTCTTCATGATTGAAGGAAGTATATCTTCAAGAAGCCCATAATCTCTAAATAAAGTAGCGTTTAGTGGTGCAGATACAGCTCGAGAAATGTTCTTTTCTTGGGAAGCTAATAATGAACAAGTAGGACTAACACCACTTAAATTTGAATTATTTTGAGTAGGAATATTAGCAAATTGGTTAAGTTGAGGAATTAGAGTTGTAAGACAATTTAATTGAAATTGATTGTTAGTCATTTGCATTGGCAAGGCAAATGGAGAGGTTGCACCGACACTAAAACCCGAACCAAAATTGGAATCCGATATAACGCCACGTGGTAGAACGGTACAAGGGTGAGTGTGTTGACCTTCGTAGGTTGTAACCACAATGGATGGATCGGTGTAAGACCTCTCTACCCTTTTCTTTACATTACACGATTGACTAGTGCAACGGTAGTAACTCCTACAACAATATAAAATATGTTGAGAGAAAAAGTTCGCCAAAATCTAGAAAATACAATTTTTAATTTCTTCGGTACGACACTGTCTATGAAACGTATTTATAAAATTAGTTAATTTTTTTAAATTGATTACTTTAAAATTATAAATGACACTTGAACAGATTAAATGGTTGTTTGGTTAGATATTTTAGGGGGCAAGTAACGAATTCAATTACTTAATACCGTTTATTTAGTGTGTTTAAGAAGATGGGTAACAATTACCGTTACTCAAAGGTAACACATACCCCTAATTTGTTACCCTCTCAAAATGTTCGAGAAACACTTTACGTTTCCGGATTTTTCTCCCTCAATCCTCATGTATTCTTTCATCTCACTTGTATTTCTCAAATTTTTCTCTCTTTGCTCTTAAAATCTGAATCTCATTCTTGGCTACTGATTATGCTCCACACAAACCAGGCCTCCACATCAAAAGCTAATCATCCAACCCGTTAGTAATTTTTATTGTTTGAGAAATTAAAAAAAATTTCATTGTGAAAACTTAAGTGGAATGTTTTCCCATAATATTGCCAAAAAAAATTAAATTCCGACAAAAAAAATTAAATTCCGACTTTGCTTGAAATGGAAAACTATTTCCCATATTACCGTCCACGTAGGATAGATGTGAGAAATTTTTTTTTTCCTTTTTTTTAATAGAATCGCTACCTGAAATGGCGGTTATGTTTAGGAAACTAAGTAAACCACTAGATGAAATGGCGATTTTATGTATATTAATTTTTTTTTTTTTAAATAGTAAGCAAACCGCCACTTGAAGTGGCGGTTTTGTAGTACTACAAAATAGCAGGTCATATTAATTTTTTTTTTAAAAAAAAAAACAGTAAGCAAATCGCCACTTCAAGTGGCGATTTTGTAGTAGTACAAAACAACAGGTCATATTAATTTTTTTTTAAAAATAAAAAAATAAAAAAATAGTAAGCAAACCGCCACTTCAAGTGGCGGTTTTGTAGCAGTACAAAACAGTAGGTCATATTAATTTATTTAAAAAAAAATTAGTAAACAAACCGCTATTTCATGTGGCGGTTTAGTGCTTAAGGAAAACCGCCATCTCAAGTGGCGGTTTTGTCTGAAAAATAATTAAAAAAAAAAAATTTCCATGTGGACGGTATTGTGGGTAATGCTTTCCCACATAATGCAAAATGGGAATTTTTTTTTTGAGCAATATTATGGGAAAAGATTCAATTTATGTGACAAACCAAATAATAAGTAAGGGAAACGTAAACAAGTGTTTCCCTTACATTGTTATACCAAACAACATATAACCATAACCCTTATCTTTACTCTTACCCCTCTTTATTAATTCCCTTTCCTTTACATTTTCTCTTTCCATACCAAACACCCCCTAAATGTATAATTTTAATAACTTAATCCAAAAGAGATAATCTCCAAACATTATAGAATAGTCTCATTTAAGAATTTATATAATTTTTTTGAATGAAGCAAAATATTACGCACTCTAAATTTTGAAATGACTACTATTTATCAAATTGGATGATTAAAGTGGTGCAAGAAATGTTAGAAATATATGATTCATTTATATTTTAGATATATTACACTGCATTTAAAAAACTCAATTAAATTTGCATAATGTTGTAAATTTAAAGTTATGTATTAACCCAAATTTACATGATAAAATTGTCATTTAAATTTGCATAATATAGCAAAAATTAAAGAGATAAAGAAGATAACACTTCAGTTTAGTGTGTATTTTATGGTTTGCACACAAACTACCCCTGTTCTAGCTTTTTTATTTGCATCAAACAAAAATTAGATTATTTTTAATCACAAATTTCTGTGATAGACGGTATCTTTGAGAGACCATCTCTAATTAGCTAGACCATTATATATTTTTTAAAATATTAAAAGTAGGCATTAAGAATTATATAAGTAGACATTTAAGATATCAAAAGTAGGTATTAAGTATACGGTAAGTAAGCATTAAGAATACGGTTATTTTAATGGGTTGGGCTTGAGATACGTCTCGAGATGGTCTCTCAAGAGACCAGCTTATTTTTAATAAATAAAGAGAGAATAAATTGTGTGGATGAAATTAAAAAAAAAATTAAAATGTATGAATGTGATTAAAAAAGTAATAAACCATTATCTAAAAAATAATACAAATTAAGTGAGATATACTAAAATTAAAAATAATGCAAACTCAATGCAAAAAAGAAAATATAAGAAACAGGTTATTATAATATACTACCTCCTATTTAGTCTAATTGTCCCATTTTTTTTACACTATTCACTTATCACTCTTAATTTGAATTTTACTCTTAAATCTATAAGCACTCTTAATTTGTATTTTACTCTTAAATCTATAAGTTAAAATATAGTCATGTGAAATCTTGTCAATACAAGGATTATTAATTATCAACTTTTTATAATTTTTATTTAAGAATAATTTGAGATATTAAAAATTGAAATGTCGTCTCAACAAGTGTGAAAAGTAAAATGGTACAGTTGGGGAGAATATTATGAATAGGAGGGAGTATTATGCAGCAAATTCGGAAATATAGGAGTATAAAAAATAAACCTTGGAAAAGGGCTGTTTTTCACAGCTTTTTGACCATACTTTCTCCATCGATACCCATCTTCTAGATGATCAACTTCACTCTTTGTCATGAACGCAAATCTTGGCTCCCTCTGCCGTTTCTGATTTGTCTTTTTAGCTTTTGTGGATCTTTTTATAACACCCAAAAACAAATAAATTAAGATTAGATAAACTTAATAATGATTTAATAAGGGATTAATTAATAAATGTTTGATTAAAGCACAATCTAGACATTTAGTGTATTATTAAACTATTAAACAATATACAATGAACAAACTTTGTTCCTAATAGTTTGAAACATAGTCATTTTTCCACTAATATATGTTGTATTTAATAGATTTGGTATTAAAAAATCAAGACATAAATCTATGAAAAAAACCCTTTTGTTTTATGCATTTTATCAAAAGATGCTTGATGACCCACATGGTAGTGTTTTGGAATATGTCTTAACAAGTTCGATCGTATAGATAATCTATTTTTTAACCCTAAAATGATGAGCATGAGACATGCTTCATATATAGATTAAATAGATTCATAATAAAAACTTTTAACTTATAAGCTTCTTATTTTAAAGTCGTTTTAGGTGTTGTGGAATATCAAAAGGACCCATTTTCCCTTTCACACTAATTTCAAATGGGTTTGTCTCAAAATCCACAAAACCATAAAATAATTAAATTAAAAATTTTCAAGAAAAAACTTACTGTTTTTTGGCCTTTTGTTCTTCTTCTTCATCATCATCATCTAGTTGTAGTTCATCATTAAGACCTTCATTAGAAGCAGAGGATATAGAAGAAGAGTTGGGGGTTGTAGGAAGATTATTATTAACCCCCTCAGAAGCTTCTAGATTCACATTAGAAGTTGGAAGAGGAGGGGTAGGATCAGGTGCAGGAGGGTCTAGGGAACTATGGAAAACTTCATCATCATGATTTCCACCATAACCATCTATCATCATCATATCAAACAAAGAAGGGTTAACATTAATCAAATCTTGCATACCTAATAACTCCATAAACCCTGTATTATTTGATGTTGTTGAAGATGATGAACAACAAATCTTCTCAAAAACATGAAAATCTAATGATGTTGATGATGATGGATGATTATTTTCATTAAAATGATGATAATTATTATTAATACTAGTACTAAGTGAAGTTCCTTCTTTCAAAGTTTCAATCTTTAATGCTTCTTTCATCTCCATTTTTTTTTTAACTTTCAAAGTTTTGAGCTTTGTGTTTTCACCTAAAAATGATTTTCTCTCTAGATACTCTCCTTAAATTAAAGATGAGAGAGAGGGGTGGTGGATAATAGAGATGAAATTAAAAGGAACTTAAGAGAGAGATTTGAAAGGAGGGGTGATTGTAATAGAGATTATAATTTGGATTATTGGCACTAAAACACGCAAATTTTTAAATTGGATGATTTCGTAATAAAAGTACTTTTATTGAGATGATATATATATATATATATATATATATATATATATATATATATATATATATATATATATATATATATATATATATATATATATATATATATATATATATATATATATATATATATATATATATATATATATATATATATATATATATATATATATATATATATATATATATATATATATATATATATATATATATATATATATATATATATATATATTTAGTGTATTAAAGTCATCAGTAATAAAAATTTTAAAATAATTAATTAAAAAATAATTTAATTATATGAATCACTGTTTCATATAAAACTAGCCAAAAAAACAATGGGTATAATTCCAACAAAAATTATAAAATTGGTGTACAACCCTAGTAAGTAGGCAATATATTTATTGGCCATAGTTTGGCGCTAGGTTTAAAAGGTCTTTGTACAAATAATTCCAAGTGTGTGTTTGATAATTGAAATTTGATTGTTGGTTAGTTCAATAAGTATTTTGCATAAGTCAATTATTAAGAAAATGTTAGTAATTAATCAGATATTAAAAAATTTTTAGTAAAAATTAGTTGATGGTTATTAACTACCGTCTGATGACTAATGATCATTTATAAAGGAAAAAACTGATTAAAAAGACAAAATATAAAATCCATTGAACAAAATATCAATATAGAAACTTTTTCCCTTGATAAGACTTTTAAACATTTGGGCAACTATAATCCAATATACATACACTATTTGTGTAATCACCTCTTTTAAAGACATGTAAATATTAATTAGTAATATTAATTAGTAATTGGTATATTAAGTGGGTTTAATAAAAGAGCAAATGATTTTAAAAAGAGTGAATTATTTTTGGGTTAGATTAAACGAAAAATACTAGTATCATTAGCAAAATAAAAATAGTGTAAAATATATAAATATAATGATCTAAAATAAAAATTGCGTGCAAAATAAATAGAATGAGGGAATAATAAGTAATTCAACTCGTCTTGTATGAGACCGTCTCACTATAAGACATGTCCATATATTAGCTCATTTTATTAATTGATTACTTTAAGATCGTAGGTGATCGTTTTAAGATTATAAATAATCACTCAAAAACTATAAAAAAAATAATTGTTTTAAAATTATAAGTGATCACTTTGTGATAAGTAATCACTTAAAGACATAATGTGTGTATTAGGCCAGCCCATTAAGATGGTCTTACCATAATCCTATCTTATTTAAGAATTAAGCGTAAACAATTTTACTAGTAAACTTTATTGAAAAAATTACAAAATAAACTCACAAAAGAGAGAATTATTTAAGCATCGATCTTATAAATTTATTTGAAAAACTGTGACAAAAAAACATTTTTGAGATTGTGTAAAAGAATTACTCCAATACAGTGAGTCCTACAAATCAGAGGCACGTGTCAGTCAAAATGAGTACGTACAAAACTACGAATACGTGGCCTGGTTGGTATAATAATGGTATTAAATGCGTGAGAGTTTGGCCGCGGAAGATGCTAGGGGGTCGCCGTTTTTAAACTGTTCTCACTTTTTAAGGTTTGACCAACAAAAACTAAATAATAAATAATAAATACTACCTGTTTTTGAAATTGGTATTGATAATGTCTTTTTTTTTTCATATTGCACTTTCATTACTAGACAAATGTGTAATGGGATAGGTCGATCCAAAGGGTCAAGGATCGGATCACTTCTAAAACGATCATTAACGGGTTGGGTTAAAAACGAACTTTGATGTAAGGGGTCTTTACTGGGTTTAGTTGTGTTAAAAGCATTCTCACTTTTTTAAAAAATATTTTAAATTACATTATTATATGTATGGAGGGGTCGATCCAACAAATTATGAAATAGAAATAAAAATCATTTAATGAATATTTTTTGAATAAGTTGGGACTGATCAAATTTTAACGTGCTTTGACATGCTCCAAACCATTTATAATTTTGACCCAACTCATTAAATTTTAACCAGTCCCAACCCAATTTCACCTAACAACTCCAGTCAATAACAATTGAAAGAGATGAATTTTTTGTAAAATAAAAAAAATGCTAATAAAGGGATATAGGTTTTAAAGAATTTATTGGGCATATGTGGTTAGGACTACGCCGTTTAATAGAAGAAGCTTCCTTTGGCTCCTCATCACTACTCTTATATCTACAAATTTCAAATATGTAAATATGACATAGGAGTAGTGGCTTTAGTTGAGTTTGAACTAAACAATAATCAACCATGTGAATTGAAATTTGTCTTAACTAAAGAATATGTCATTTTTCTCCGTATATTAGTAACTGATTAGCTGATTCAATTTTTATTAGCATCTCTTTAAAAAAATATATTTTTACAATAAGATAAAAGGTTTAACTAAAATATGTAAAAACTATTTAATTTTAAATCTTTTATTTTCAATTCATCCACAAATATGTCCCTTTTCATATCATTTCATCCACAAACACATGCCATACTTTTCTATTTGTTATAGTCCTTCTTCAAATCAAACCCTTATAAAGTAACAAAAAAGATGAATACTAAAATCCACACAATTGGATATATTGTTTATTGTATTTGCCTTTTTATTTTGCTAAACTTTAATTTTAGATTGTCTCTTAAATTTCATTATATTATTACTATACTTTATTACTTTTTATTTTTGATTGTTATTTTATATTCTCCCTCATCTTACTCACGAACTCAGTTAGTTTCTTTATTTCAACTACATATTTTTTATTCAATTTATTCTGTGCCAAATACCAAAAAAAGGAAAACAAGTTATTGATCAAATACACAATTAAGACAAACTCTAATTGATTGGCAATTTCCACACAAGTTTAGGAGCAAGTATAAAATTATTATTAAAGAGTGAGAACAAGTACTAGCTTTTATGAGAAAAATGTACAATTTGATGCAAGAAGCACAAACATGCATCAAAGCACTTTAATTATGAAAAAGTAAAAGTCATATAGAATACATGCATGTACAAAAGCCTTATTAAGACAAAAGAAAAGAATAGACAATAATACAATATGCATGACCCTCAAAAATCCTTTGCTAGCTTTTTTCACCTTTGCTTTTCTAGAAGGCCAGATTCTTTTCTCACCGATCCCTACAAAGATAAAAGCATAGAATATATAATAGGACGATTACCATCACTTGATAGATCAATGCTTATTTTTTGGGGGATTTTCCCTCTATTGCATCAAAACCAAAAGCACATACTTCTATTTTATATATATATATATATATATATATATATATATATATATATATATATATATATATATATATATATATATATATATATATATATACACGTTAAAATTTAAAATAGAAATAAGACAAAATTAATAGGATAAATTATAAATGATAAAGTGAGACAGATTTTTTGAGACAAAGAGAGTACATTTTTTAAATTGTGGTTATATTATCCTCATTTCTAGTATGATGGGCATTATTCATTATTCACTCATAATTTGTATTTTATTCTCAATCTACAAGTAAAAATATAGTTAAGTGAGATCTTGTTTGATTCGTCTCAAGGTGTATTTTATTAATATCAAAATTTCTATATCTTATGACCTAATACAACTAAAGATATTTAGGATTGAAATAATGTTTGGGCATGACCACATTCCTCTTGCCCTATATCTACTAGAGGGGGTGTGGGTATGAGTTTTTCGTTACCTTCTCTCACTCGGACTCTATTTTCGAATAAAAAATTAGGTTGATGATAATAATGATGATGAAACAGTGTATCGATAAATATGCACAAGCAAGTTAGACTGTTTAGAATAAGAAGTATCATTTTTAAATGTTGCAAATCATCATATATGTCCCGCCTATAGAAATAGTGACGAATCTTCTTCTACTATGCCCAATGAGCCCAACCCTCCTAAAAGTTTCCTGGTCATTATATATTATCAAACAAATGACCAATGTCTTTTATTCTTATCTCTTAATAAATTAAGTCATACTCTTGTAAAAAGAGTGATCAAATTTTCTATAACGTTTTGTAAAAACAAGTAATTTATTATAAATTTTCATTATAAATGATAAAAGCAGATTTTTGGCTTTAATTGCTTTTAAAATTAGAGTGAAATTAGTTTAAATTTAATTTTTTTATTTGTCAAATATTAAATTTTAATTATTTTTAAGTTTTGAACCAAAATATAGTTCTTAAAAACAAAACATAAAAAACAACAAGAAATTTACAAAAGTTAAATTTACACTTAAATTATATTTTGCGTGATAATTCAACTTAATATTGTTATTTTATTTTATATCTTATACAAATCAACACTAAAAAGTTTTATAATCAAATAATTTTGGGCATAATTTAGACAGACTCCGATTTAGATGGTCAGATACGTGTCTAGATAATTGATTTTAAACCGTAAATTATAATCCACTTCATTATTTCAAGATGATTGATCATCCAACAATTATCATGCATTAAGCCATGCATGATCAACAAACTTAATTACTATACATGATCATTTGTGTTAATTGTGTTAAGAGATAACTTCATGTTGCATGGTTTTAATTTTCCTGGAACACATTGAAAGAGAGGAGTCAACAATTAAATAATATACTTTTAAGTAATTATTGGGATCCTCACAAAAAAAAATTAATATTGGGATTAAGCATCAAATAAATGATAATGAGAAAATCTTTTTAGGGGTATCTTTTAATAGGATAAAGAATAAATAAATAAATAAATAAATTATTATTAACATAAATTCATGGATGGTTTTGTCAATAATATTGCATGCTAATTGCTAAAGCAAAACTAATGATGATTTGTATCCTCAAAAGCTAATAACACCTTGAGTAGCTTTCTTAGCTTTCTTGATGGATGATCCAATGGGGGAATCAAATCAATTTTAGATCAGCCAGGGCCAAATGGATTGGTCCTACTCCTAGCTTTTAGGAGTGTTTCATTTGAAATTTCTCTTTAAAGATAATTTTTTCTATTTTCTTATTATTTGATTTGAAATGATAATATAGTTTGTTGAAAGGATATGGAGATTATAAGTATAAAAATACTAAAATAAAATTAGTGGAAAATATATAAATACTATAAATATTAATAAAATATTAAAAAAAATTAAGTAAAGTTAATTATATCTAAAATTTGCAATAAAAATTGAAAAAATCTCTAAAAGAACAACAAATAGAACAACCCAAAATGACAAATGAGAAAAGTTTTAAGAACCAGAGTAAGTATAGAATAGATAAAAACGTCTATATGACATAAAAAGATATCAGTAAGCAGCCCGTCTTATATGAGACTATCTTACGATAAGACAACTTCAAAACAAGAAGCCTATAAGCTAAAAGTTTTTTTTATTAAGCTATTTAACCAAAGTATAAAACATGTCTCACCCTGAGACATCTCATACAAAAATTTGGGGTCAGTAAAAATATAACTTGTAAATGACAGATTTTAAAGAAAAATTGGAGCGTATACATAGTGAAATAGAGCAAGGTAATGATGCCTTGGGAGTTGGGCGTTGTTTGCTTGAAACGAAACTGGCCACGCAACCAGCGGGCCAGGGTCGGGTCGCAATCGCATGGGTTCGATGCCCAACAAAAACTGGTGGGTTCTGTCCCGTTACAATTCCCAGTGTAGTCTATCCATCGAGCCCCGCAATATATTTGTCCAATTCTTATACTTCGCCGTTCTTTTTATTTTATTACTACTTTTATTTTAGTGAAATGATAAAAATGCCCTAGAATGAGATTCCAAAAAAATAAAAAAAACTAATTTATAACAAAATATTAAATAAATAAGAGGAATTCAAAATTGGACAAATAAAACGCAAATTGCCCAATTCGAGGAATTCAAAAATTCAAAACTGCTTCCTCCGTATAATTTTTATTTTTATTTTTTAAATTTTTACGTTTTATATGTTATTAATTAATATTCATGTTAATAAATTGTATTTGTTAATAATAATTAATTTATAACAATAAAAAATATTAAACAAATAATAATTAGGTAAATAAAATATATAAATTATAAAATAAAATAATTTTCTACAATATATATTAAATAATAATTAAATAAAAATAATTTAAATAAATAAGAGGAATAAAAATTCAAAAAAAAGGTAGGAGGAATCGCGCGCTATTAGTGTTCATTTAAAAAAAAAATTTTTTTTTTGAAAAAATTCGAATCGATTAAATTACTTACCGAATCGTATTCATGCTCATTTTGGTTCATCATTGTGATTCGATTCCAAGTTTTAGCTTGTTTTAGTTTCGAGAGTGTTTTTATAGAGCTTTTAAAGAGATGTTAGAGTTTTTGAATTCGAAAATCATGCAGGGATAATCTTGGAAATTCATTATATAAGGGGTGGCTATAAAATAAAAAGTGGTGAAGTTTAATGATACTCATCGTCCAATCACGTGTCAGATCTTGCGGCTCTAATTCATTTTCGTCATATCACTTGCACGTGTGTATGCTATGGATTTGCATTATTTTCTAGTCGGGTACTGTGAAATGAGATAGTTTAAGAAAATAACAGTAATTTATAATATTTACCGTGAAGTAAGGTAGTTTAAGTAAATAACGGTGATTTGTAATATTGGCAAATCACCCTTATGTGGAATAATTCGATAGGGTGAGACTTTTAGGATTTAATTTATCTTTTCTTATTTTGTTTTCTATTTTGTCTTTTTGTAGTTGTAACACCCGAATTTCCTCCCTTCCTTCACGATTTCTGGTTTTGTGTTTCGTTTAAGGGGTTGAAAATTCAAGGGTGTTACAGTAATGATTTACAAATAACAGTGATTGATTAGGAATTTCTGCTATGAGGTGGTGAATAATATCGTGTTCCTTGAACCTCTTTAATTTCCGACCAATTTTATATAAGAACCATCTCTGTTTGAGACAAACTATTACTACAAAAACATACTAATAACCTATGCATTAATTTCCTATCAGGTTTGTTTTGTTTTGTTCACCTTGTTGAACAGGAGGCATGAAGAATGTTGTTTAGAAAGATTTAAAATATTATTAGACACACATTGCTTGCTTAAAACTTTCAATATATACCTTAAAAATTCCATAAATAAAATATAAGACTATGGATAATGTTAAACAAAAAATTATCTCCTAGCCAAATTATTTTCACTATCTTCCTTTGTCAAGTATACACCTTTATTATTTATTATTTGACACATATTAATGAGATGATTAATCCATAAAATTAACATATACTATACTCCATCCGAACCAATTTAGATGTCCCATTTGCTTGGGTACGGCTGCACGGTTATTAAGGATGGTGTAAGGTCCAATAAAAAGAGTAAGTAGTGAAGGATAGTTGGGTAAGTAAGGTATATGAGGGTAAATTCGTAATTACTTGTGCGAACTAAGGATAGTTAGGTAAAAAAAGATTGACAAAAATAGAAATTGGACAACTAAAAAGACTTTACCAAATAAGAAAATGGGACAACTAAATTGGTTTGGAGGGAGTATTTCTTTATCATACGTGTCAAATATTTTTCAAATGCATAAACAATCGGTTATTTATATTGAGAATTCGAGACTTTTGGTATCACTTTTTCTTATAATTTTCAATATTTTTTGAATTTTTATTATAGACCCATTCACATTTTATAATAATCAAGTCCGCTTATAAATTATTTTCAATTGATGAAGAATGAATTGATCCTATTCAAAGAAAAGTACTTCATAAAGATCAAGGCACTATTTGCATTTGAATTTATTGAAAGGACCCGCACCAATTTTTTTTGTTTAAGTTATCCTTAACAAACCCACTAGTGGTTTATATCAATTAGGGATCTTGCTTCTACTTTACGTTTGGGAGCACCAAAAGGGACATAAATGGCTTCACACAATTTTATTTTTTTATTATAGTATTGGCCAAAGATAGAAGATGGCTAAATAAGATTCAAACTTTAAAATATTATCTGAGAAAAGATAGTACTTACTCCACCTAAGACGTCTTGACTTTGCACAATTTATTAAACTTTATATAGTCTTTTGTTTGCTGGGACTTGTGAGAAGTCGCATTTTTTATTACTCTCTCCGTTCTTATATGTTCTTCTCAAATATAATTTACGAATTTTATTGTCAAACTTTGACTATAATTTCTCATCGATTTATATGGAAAAATATATTCTTGTGGAATCTTGATATATTCGTCTCAATATATGTTTTTTAGATATCAACTATTTAGAATTTTTAAAAACTCATAATTAAAATTATTTAACTTTTAAGTTTACATTGAGTCTGCGTTAAAAGTAATTGAGAAGAACAGATGAAAACAAAGGAAGTATTGTTAAGCATATTATGAAGAGAAAAATTTATGTATGACTGTTAATAGATATAAAAGAAGTTAAAATATATATATTTAATATTTATTAGATTCATCTTTTTGATGATGTATAGAATTTTAAAATATATTTTTTCAAATTTTTTTTAAAGCATAATTTTAAAATTTAAAGCCCAAATTTTATTTGAAAAATATACCAAAAGTCAAAATGTAACAAACACGGTCAAAAGAAGGGATTACAATTGAGACACCATTTCACAAACATATATAGCAGAGATATATAGTAAAGTATAGTTTTAGTCTCATATAATATGTTAAGTCATTATATAACTTTTAAATTGAGTAAATTAAGGTCTTATTCTCTTGGCATTAGCATTGCTAACTTGAACTTGTTAATTTTATAAAATATATTTAGTTTTGCTAAATAAAACTTAATTTAATTGACTTATGAATGAAAAATAATACCCTTTAAAAAAAAAAACTTGTCATTAATGTGTTAGTCTATATGCCTCTTGAGATAATAGGTTTGGTAATAAGTTTTCTTTCTTACATAAATATCGACACTAATATACTAGCTAGTAATATATGTGACCATTGACCTAGTATTTGAAATGAATAATATTTTTTTTATTACCAATTAGGCCGATGGAGGTGCGAATTAAAAATTTTAAAGACCATATTTATTTTTTTATGTTTTTTATAATGGGGCATTATTATCTCTAAAGATAAAAATTTTTCCACTTCAGAAAAAAAAATTCAAGACAAAATGTATTGCAAAATAATATTCTTAAATTACTTTAAATACAAAAAAATTTACAAACAAATCGCTTAAAATATGTTGCTCATAAACACTATTAAATATTTAAGGCCCCCTTATTTTTAGGGCCCTAAAAGATCGACTATCTAGAATTTCCGACCTTAGATCGAGGGAAGAGAAGAGTTCACTGAGAATCGTGTTTAAATAAATTTTATATAAAAAAATAATATTTATTCTCCGACTAAAACAAAAGTTCACTATTTAAATGAATAAGATGTAAAAGTATATAACAGTTGTTTGACTATTTATTTTACATGGGGGTAAATTGGGTATAGTGATGGTTTAATTCTATTGGATTTCAGACACCCGTAGTAGGTTGCTTGTAACAATCGTCAATTAATGAAACTTGTCTTGGTTCTCAATTATTGATATCTTTTGGTTGGAATAAGGAGATAGATAGTCCTCTAATCCACCAGTCGAAATTTTATTTTAATTTATCTTAATAGTTGTTTTTTATTTTTAAATATGACGTTACTATTTGTGCCCTGTATCTATTATTTCTAAATACATTATTATGATTTATTATACTCAATTTCTTAATATTCGTGTTAAAAGCAACTGGGCAAAATGATTGAAACAAATTTCTCAGTGTTATAGAGAAGCTAATTAATTTTGTCAAATCTCAATTCACAATAACGTCATTTTTGTTACACTTCAGGCAAGTTTTGTATGAAATCGTATCACCATCATTTGGTTAAAAAAGCCCATTAATTTACTTAAAAACCTACAAAACAATCAACTAACACTATCACTCTGTTACAGAAAACCCCCGTTATATTTACTTAAGATTATAAGTATATATTGATCTAGTCCCATAAAAATGATCTCATCATATGAACGTCACATTTAAAAATTTAGGTGTTTTATCATCATCATCAATAAAATTATTTTTCTACAGAATTATTCTACTGTCTGTATCTCTTATGTTACATTTCATACTGAGTGAAATTAAATCCACATATTTGCAATCTACGATATAAATTTGACCTTTTAAACATGAAGTTTGGGGTGTGTTTGTACTCTGTAATTCTCCAATTCTCGAATTGGTGTACTAAGTGTCATTATTAAAGACCTTATAATAAGTGGAGTGGCTTATATAGGCTAAATTTTCTTTGCTTCTTTTTTTTATTTTTTATTTTTTTTTAATTTTACTTTTCCCCGGCTAGCAACTAATTAGTTCCTCTCACATTTTAATATACAATCAATTATAAATCAGTTCGGTTAAATTTCGTTAGATAAAAGTTTAATACTACCTTCCTTATGATTTGATATTTTTCATATGGAACATTCTTTTAGACTTAAAAAAATTTAGATGAAAATAAAAATAAGGTAGTTAGTGGAAAACATGAAAACCAACTATAAAAATTACTCTATTAAAATACGAAAAAATCATAAGGACTATAAATATTTAAAAATTATTATTAAAATAAAGTAAGTAAAAAAACATATAAGGACTATAAACATAATAAAAATAATAAATAAAGTTAGTAAAAAATATAAAGACTATAAATATTTAAAAACTGTTAAAATTATGTTGATAATCAATTTTTTATGAGACTCGAATTTTGTCTCGTTAGAGAGAAAGTATCACTTTTCTAAATAAAGTCTTGAATTTAATTCTTATTTAGCTATTAATAGTGGACAAGTTACGCAAATTATGCAGTTTAACTTATGTGTAGTTGCACATATCTGCGACTTAACCTAGATTGAATCTTTAAACTCTAGTTAAATCTAACGAAGTCTAAACAATTTCTATCACATCTAGTCAAGTCTAAACTGTAGTTACCTATTTAGCGGCATGCACTAGGAATCAATCAATTTAGCACCCTATTTCAACGACCTCACCCTTTTTTCGGTTGTGAATGTGACCTTTTCTTTCTATGATCATCCCCCAATCCAAATTAAAAATCATTTAAATGAATTAGTGTATGTTGTTATTACTGATGCATAAGATTCTTTTTTGATGGGTCATGGGTACATAGTGATTGAATTTTTCATAGTTTTATATTGATGATTACGTTTAAAACAATTCATACATGAGAAGAAAAAATTAAAATATATCATATTAGATCTTGTTAAATTATTTCGATTTAAACAGTTTTACTATAATTTTTTATAAAGTCTATTTATTGATATTAAAAGTCGAATTATAATTGAAAAATGTGAAAAAAAATCAAATACAATCAGCATTATGAAAAGGAGTATATCCAATATGGTCTTCTATCCTTTGACTAATGATTATATAATAATGGAAATATTGACCTCCATAAGTAAGATTAATTGACCGATTTCTATTAAACAATTACTAATGATGCACCCTCCTACCAAACTACCTATGTAGTAATAGTTAACTAGCATAATGAATTTTAAAGGAACACGCAAAATTAACTATTACTCTAATCTTAACATTAACCAACCTAATATTTGGATTTTGGAATGGTCTTGAATATTTGTGTAGTTTTGTCCAAATTTTTTTTTTCATATTCGAAATGTATATAATCTTGTAATAGAATCCGACTTTAACCCAACTTTATAATAAATTTAAAATTAATGTAAATATAAATAAAACTTAATTTTTAAATTAATCATAAAAAATTAATTCAAAATTAATTTATTGATCTGAATAAACGCTTTTAAAAAAGGCGATTTTTTCGTCTAGAAGGTTGACCAAATATTGTAGTCAACCACATCTTGAAATTTGGATGTCAATCCTTTCTACTACAATTATCAATGATAATGAGTCATCAACTCATCATTCATAATCCTTGTCTTTAAAAATGTTATAGTAATAGGTAGCACATGCACTAGATATTTCTTGGAGCTTCTAAGTCGGTAATTATGGGGACATAATACAAGTTTATGCCTTGTCTTTTATGATCATCTTCACCATAATTTATAAATATATTTTGGCATGGTGAATTAACAAATA
This sequence comes from Amaranthus tricolor, assembly GCF_026212465.1. NCBI lineage: Eukaryota > Viridiplantae > Streptophyta > Magnoliopsida > Caryophyllales > Amaranthaceae > Amaranthus > Amaranthus tricolor. Next base: position 2,497,651 of record NC_080060.1, on the reverse strand, counting down.
CAAATTGCCAAATCTATACTTTTAATTTGCGTAATTTGCGCCAATATAATAATGCTAATCTTAATATGTTCCTTTGGGATACTATGAATTCATTATTGTTAAACCATGTTTTTCTCTTTAATAATATAAAAAAATTATTTTTATGTTGTAATTTTGATCCATCTTATATTTGGTAAGATTAAAAGAAAGCTTCAATCACTAAGCCGATCGATCTATAAATTTTTTTTATGGGGCATATTTTAAGTTGCTAGTCTTAAAACCAATCTGATTAGAGCCTACAAATTTAATAATATATTTTACGATTTTTCGATCTATATTTATGATTCAAATTTGCTTTCAATAGTCATAATTAGACCAAAATACACTTATCATGAAGTTATTATTGTATGAGGTTGCAAGGAATTGAAGAAATAATGCAATTACATTATATCCAATCTAACAATAAATTAATCAAATATTTAAATTCAAATCTATCAACCTAATTTTGACCAAGAAATATATATGGACTACAATGACCCTTAAATTATTCTTATGCATAATACTCAAACTCAATCATTCAAATGTTTTATGATTTTCTTTCTTGCCATTGCAATTTAAGGAAGTAAGGTGGCAAGCATAGCAAATTCAAGTAACAAGATATAGTATATAGTTGTCCAAAAACACTCATGTTTAGAAGTGTAATGAACCAACTTTACTATTATTCTTCTGTATTATATGTTATATAATTCAATTTAATTACAATTTTGATCAAATAACCCTAGTTATAATCTACATAAATTTGAGCCTAAATTTTACTCGATGACGATCGCTCGAAATGTAATATATAAAATGCCAATTAGAAATTAAAAGTGAATGTTTGTGATAGTAATGCAAGTTCTACCCTACTAGTAATAGGGAGAATTATGTAGGTTATGTAATATGTACTTTTTCCCTATTTTAGGCAAGAAAAGAAAAACAAAATTACCAAGGATAGCGTAAACAAGTAGAAAAAGGTACAATTATACAAATGAATCAATCCATATTGCGGTCCAACGTCTACTATGTGAAACAGTCTTATAGTTTTCCAACTAGATCAATCAATTTCTTAGGAGTGGGACGGTTATGGATTATATGATCAATTTTTGGCAATATTTAGCTTTATCATAATTTTGACTTTTAATAAAGTATATATTATTAATCGAGTTTTTAAAATAAATATCGATGAGATGAGTGGAGATAATTTATTTGCGACTAAGATAAAAAGAGAAAAATAAAATTAAAGTATAACTTGAACACATAGCAGCATTGAATATACCATCCAAAACCAAAAGTTTAGTTAAATGAATTCATATAGTGTATTAAATTTAATAAAATATAGTGGGAGTATTCCTATTAGTCCTAACTTCTATATGATACCTTTGTTCATATCTCATATGTTTGTATAGATATTTCCAAATTTTCAATTCCATTGTCCATAGTTGACAAAGAAAAGAGGGAAAATTCTCACAAAATTCCAAAATTACTTTATTATTTTGCTATAGAAAAGATATAAAATTGGAAGATATAATGTGGATCCAATCAAAAGAATAAATATATAGAAATATAAAATAATAATTTTAAACGAAATTAAGTGTATGTTAATGAACACTTCAAAAAAAATAAAAAGTGTATGTTAATGAATAAACAAAGACTAGTTTGTGTGCAATTTAGAGTTCCTAGTATGACATTTTAGATGTTGGCTAGAATTATTGATAGTGGGTCTCTTTTGAATGATATGAACCAGCTCAGTAGTTTATGTGTTAATGGGGAATTTAGCATCAAAAAAGCCTATTTTGAGAGGATTGCTTTTGAGCCTAAGCCTCCCTGACAGGCATTATGGTGTAATAATAGGGCTTTTCCTAGAAGTGTTATACGCATGTGGCAAATTCTTCAAGATAGGCTCCCCATAACGTTCAACTTCCTCAGTGATGCTAGTTGTGTTTTTTGTCCGCATGGTATACGGGATAGAGACCATCTTTTTAATGATTGTGAGTTTATTCGAAAGGTGCACCATTTCACTTCTCTTTTCTTTCAATTCCCTTGGGATCCTTCTTTTGATATGGCTATGAAGAGTATGAACAAGGCGTGTAAAAAGAGGAGCAGCAAATCTATTATATCTTCTATGATTTGGACTGAGACTCTACCAAATGTGATTGCAGCAGAATGCCAAAGTTTTTGGGGGGGAACACTATGACTTCTAGTCAAGTCGGTCATACTATCATTTTTCATGTTGCAACTAGGCTAGATGATGCTAGTAGAAATAGCCTTATTTTGCAGTTGGCTTTCTGTTGTTGGTTTTGCCTGTTTGTTTTGGTTAGTTTTTGTTGTTTGTTTGGTTTTGTAGTTTGGTGTTGCTTCCCCTTTGTGTTTAAGGAAGTGTCCCTTTTATAGCTTAGGTTGTAAAAGGTTTTTTTTGGAGTTAATATATTCCTCTTAATTGCCAAAAAATATTAGTTTTATAACATATCATACTATGTAGGTGACCGAATTAAAGTAGCACAAATGGTTGTATAAGAAGGTCTTATCGAGAGACGCGTCTGCATGAATAAAATAACTCATCGTATTATGAAAATATAAATTCTTTATCCGAAATCGTTTTACTGAGAGACAATCTCTTAAAAGAGTAGCTCTTCAAGTAGAGTTTGTGATTTTGTCTTCTATCAAAATGCTATCTGTCTTAAATTGTATTAGTTAGATTATTTAACTCATGTATAATGCACAAATTACTGTGAGATGCTTATTACAATAATTTGCGTTTTTGATAAAACAAGTGAGCAAGTTTTTGGGCTGTGGTAGTAATGGGTTGCACCTAATTGATTCTATAGTTTAGGATAAAAGTTTTGGCCCAATACATCTAATGGTTAACATGAATAGTTTGATTTAGTGCAAAAGTCCATAAGTATTCGGATCATCCTAAATTAGCGGCCTAATACTACTTTGCTTTTGTGTTGCCCGGACTCGGAGAGTAGAGACAGATATAGACGCCATGCGTCATGGGCTCATGGTGTTCAATAGTGCGGTCGGATCAATTTCTTAACAGGTCGATTTTCGTAGGTGCGGAGTGGACAAATGCGAGACTGTGCATTTAGGCCCGATAAGTCTTTATATTCATCATATATATATGCATTATGAATTTATGATCATGACGGTAAAATTTTTTTATATCCAGACCTTACTTATTACCCACTAAAATTACGCCCATCAAAACTGATAAAGTTTATTGTATCATATCATAGCTCCACTTATTAGCTTAAATTTTGTTTGAGTTAATCTTTCAAAATGGTATCATAGCTGATGATAGAAACCCATTGGATGTGTGGGTGTAATACATGCATTTCTCATGTGTGTCGTTGACTACTCTACTTAAAATAAGGAGACGTAAATAAAATTTAAGCTCGTGATCTTCTTACATGTTGACTTTTAATATCATATCAATTAACTAACACACTAAATGATAATTTATAGCTTTAAGATATATTATGTTCAACAATATTTTTGGTGCTAAAACTAAGTTTATTTGTATGATCTAATTCACATTATATCTTTGCACTACATCTTTCAAATGAGCCAAATTGAACTCAATAACTGTCTAATATGGCAAGAATTCATGATGATATACTATCATCTGTTTGTAAAAAAGTTCTATTTTTTTCAAAGTGAGAGCTTTTTACCTATTAAAAAGAAATATATATAAACATAAATTATTATTTGTGTGACACGCTTTTCATATATGGACTGAATAGCCCAACTGATACTATTATTAGCATATATGTTTCTTGTTTTAAGGTTATCTCACCGAGAGACGGTCTCTCTTACAAGAGTAGCTCTATAAACCAAAATATATAATAAACTTTATAAAAATAAATAAATAATTTCAACCAATAAAAATAAATCATAGTTTCAAAGGCATAAAGTATATAATTAAATTCCAGTAATCAGTCAACTACTGGGTCCATTTTAAGATTTACACACAAGATTTCAAATTAAAAAGAAAAAAATGTAAATAAAAGAGCAACTATGCCTTCTAAAAATGTACCTAGTAATTAATATTCTATCTTCTGGCCTTTACTCCTACACCAGATTCTATTATATCACAATTCACAAAGCTTGTTTATCACAAGATCACAATACCAATAAAAAAATAAAATAAAACTAAAAAAAATAAATTGTAAAGAATACGTCAAACTTTACAAGCAAAAATAATAAAAATAAAAATAAAAATAAAAAAATGTAAAAATTTATTCAATATTATCTTGAGAATTTTCCAGAACATCAACCAATATTTGCATGACTCTAACCCTCATTTGCAAGGAAATAATGTAAGAAGCTGTATCTCTAAATAATCCATCTAATCCTTGTGACCCTTCATTATTTGGAATCAATCTTTTTAGCGTTTTAACCCTTTTTTCAATCCCATTTTGTTTTTTGGGTTGAATATAATTATTTGATCTTCTTTTCTTCATCAATACTCTTCTATTCTTCCTCAAATTCTTACGTTTCCTCCCCTTATTCTCTAGGATCATACCCTTTAAATTAAGGATAAAACTTGTAGGAGTATCTACCATTTTTATAATTTGTAGCTTGATATATTAGTTAAGGTCTAAAAGACCCTTGTTGTGTAGGGATGACTTGAAAGAAATGGTGTTTAACTTAATGGGTTTGGGTTTGTTGTGAGCAAGATAAAATGAGAAGAGAAAGGACTCTTTTTTATAGGTTGTATTAAGGGAGGTGGTGGATGAGTTGTTTGGCAATTAAGGATTAACAATGGATTATTATTATAATTATTATTATGTAATATAATTAACTTAACAGCTGGTCTTGTATGAGATCGTCTCACTATAACACTTTAAGAGACGTCTTTCAAGTCCAGCCCATTAAAGCTTAATCAAACTAATAGATGATAATGTGCTAGCCAAAGTAAAGATTTGTATTACTTTAAAATTATAAGTGATTACTTAAGCACACTAACTGTACATGAATTAGCTTAATAGGGTGGTGCCTACCAAAAATGACAATTTTCATTGGCAAGCTTCCAATACTTTAAAAAAAATCAATCAAAATATGCCATGTGTACATTTTTAAAGAATTTTTAAAAATATTTATAATTTTAATTAAGAAAAAAATTTATTTCATTTTTTTAGGTTTTGCTTTTGGACATGTTCTTCTACTCTAAAGCACATGGTTCCACATGATGTAATTTGATCACCACCGCTAATAAGTACATACCCTTAAGCCATGCACCAACGCCTCCTCAAATCCTAACCTTTACTTCTCTTACTTTTTGATTAGCAACCTCTAATTCTCATCAAAAACACCCTGGATTATTCCTTTTCCACTCCTCCAAATTCATTGCATTATCCAAGTTAGGAATTTATTAGAAAATCATTCACTATTATTTATTATTATTATTATTAGCGTCAAATTCATGATATTTATATAAAAGTGAGTCGAATAATCATCTTTACATATGTATTAAATTAAATTGACTGTCCTTTTCATAATATCATCATAGTTTTTTAATCAAATGTTCTGGCTCAACAGGTTATGGCCATATTATTAAGTTTATAAATGATCTAAAATATATTTTCTCAATTTTTTATTTACACTCAAATCAACTTTTGCCATCCTTATCATTTTATGAAATTTTTACATATTTTGACTATTATACAAGAAAAATATAGTCAAGTGAGATTTTCTTTATTCGTATCATCACATATTTTTATAATATCAAATTTTAATAGTAATTTTTAGTTATGTATTATAACTATATATAAAGGATCTGACAAATACATTGAATTGTGTACAAAGATGTTTAAAAAATGGAGTAATTAATTTTATATTGATGATTAGTCCCAATTCTCTACATGTTTAACATTAAAAAAATATTAAGAGTGTGTGTACTCTAAAATTAAGGGTAAGCTATGAAGTTAATAAATGCATACGTCATATTGTTATTTAAGGTATGGATAAGAGAGATATGGTATTCTGACAAAAGCATAGCAGTATTCATGAATCTTATGTACTTACTTTGCCTACATTATTTTTCTTCTTTCTTCTTCGTAAATCCATGCCAATTATTCATGTTTTTTTGTCTCTGGTTCAAAGTATTCCACGTCGGTCTATACACCAAATTTATTTTTAGGATCAAAATTTATTTTTATACACAAGTACAATCACATCATTTTTTATAATTATTGTTAAAATTATATAATATAGAATGAGATCTCAATCATCAACTTAAACTTTAGTTGAGTTAGTTCCTCGTAATTTATCATTCTTATCAGATGCGTTTTTCGCAGAGACGGAGTAAAAATTAACAAATTTTTCAAAGGCCCTGTGTAAATTTATATTTTTCCAATAACTTTGTATTTTTAAATACTTAACATAATACTACGTAATTTAATATTAAAACCCCAATTTTACGGAGCCTTATACGGTTGAACATGTTAAACATGCTCAGATAAAACATAAACTTGTCAGCATTATTAGTTGTCAACTATAATTATCCTAAATTCCTAATTATTCTAAATAAAAGTCGTAAATATGGCTAATATGCATGCATGCTGGTTTTGAGAATGCACTAGAATAATAAAACTTGCAAGATTTGGCAATTTAGTGTGGAAAGTATATTACGAAGATTGTGTATCCCGCCTTTTGCTGAGCGGCTTGTATTTTAGTAGGAAAAATTGGTTAATTGAATCAAATACAAATAATTTTTGTGAGATGGCCGTATAATGCTTTTTATATATGAGCTAAATAATTCAATCAATACAATTATTAGCATATGACTGATTTGTTTTGAGGTCACTTGATGATCGAGAGATGATCTCTCACAAGAATAACTCTAAATCTTTATCACTTGTTTAGGTTGAAACCATGAACCCATTGCTTCAATAAGACTCATATACTTCTATACATATTTTGAAGTTTTTGTGTGCCAAAGAACATGCATGCACATGTTCCAAAATATATACTACTTGTATAAGTGTATGTAATTCATTTAACCCAACTCATCTTAATGAAGCTAATTGCCTTCCTATATTTCCTAATCAAAAACCATGATTTGAGTCTTATGTTAGTGATGAAGTCATTATAGAGCTTAAGTTTAATAGGAGGAAGGTTGGTTCTTATTGTCTCACTCTTATGAGATGAGGTCATATGTGAAAGATGATGCGTACCAAGATAATCCCTTCAATTAGCATTAACTACAAAACATATGAAACTATTTAAAGTCATTTACCAAAAAATTAAAGAAATTTAGGTAGAATGCCCATTGAGTGACACCTCTTTAATTTTCATCAAGTCATAATGAAAGTGAATTAAGGTGCATCAACTTGATTAAGTGATAATTAAGCTAAAGGATTACACTAACAACCTAAACACCAAAGAAATGAAACATGATGTGAACCAAGTGGGCTCCACAAAAATTAAGAGACAAGAAAGTTTTATGTTTTTCAATGGCAACCATTAATGGGACAAGAAAGATAATAAGCAAGACATAGCATGCTAATTGCCATGTAGCCAAGGATGATTTGTTAAAAGACCATCTTTATTTTTGATGTATATATATATATATATATATATATATATATATATATATATATATATATATATATATATATATATATATATATATATATATATATATATATATATATATATATGTATATATATTATATATATACATACATATATATATATATATATACATATATATATATATATGTATATATGTATGTATATATATATATATATATATATATATATATATATATATATATATATATATATATATATATATATATATATATATATGTATATATGTATGTATATATATGTATATATATATATATATATATGTATGTATATATATATATATATATATATATATATATATATATGTATATATATATATATATATATATATATATGTATATATATATATATATATATATATATATATATGTATATATATATATATATATGTATATATATATATATATATATATATATATATATGTATATATATATATATATATATATGTATATATATATATATATATATATATATATATATGTATATATATATATATATATATATATATATATATATATATATATATATATATATATATATATATATATATATATATATATATATATGTGGATGTGGACTAAAGAAAAGAGTGATGAAATCATATGACTATGGTTGGAAAGCCATGTTCTTCATGTGATTTTCTTAGCGCAAGAAGTTGTTTGCCACCCATGTTCTTTTTCTTCCTTTTTGCTATTTGAAACATACTCTTCTTGTATGGAAAATGACTTCTCAACATTGAGTACTTTTTTTGTTTGTTGGTGGTTTTAACTTGTGCAACATATTCAAAATTATCGGTAGTACTAGTACATATTGACGATTTTAAAATAATGGTCTAAATTAGTATTTTATTGTCAAAAAAATGTATTACTTTATTACAGTATGAATCACTATTGAACTATATGATGCCATCTCATCAAATAAAGTCTCCAAGTTAATTATTTTCATGGTTAACACATATACACAACAAATTCATACAACTAACACATGTACACATCAACATTATCTTTTAGAACGTTATTGTACTTTGTTAGATCAACATATAACAAGTAGTTAAAGTTAATTAGTTTTTATAAAAAAATTTCTTTTTTTAGGAAATTTGATTGAATAGGCATTGCTAGTTGCTGTAAGTAATCTAATATAAAATTATTCAAAAAAAAAAATTTTTCCTCTCCGTATGATTACTGATTAGTCGATAATTTCAAATCTTCATTTACAAACTCGAACTATAACATAAGTGTACAATAATAAACAACAAAGAAACAAATAGAAGATAACAAAGTAAATGTTGTTCTGATATATACTCACACAACCTTCATAAAAATGTTATTTGTTAGAACCGTTGGGTGTTGCTGAAATTTAGATAAATCCTTGAGAATGATGATTATGCATAGTATAGTACTCTTTTGTCTCATTGAAAAAACTACATTTGACCTTTCAAATAAAAAAAATTTGAAATAAATGTAGCTATTTCAATAAAACAGATAAATATATTATTATTACTTTATTATTATTATTATTATTATTATTTAACGAAAGACAATGGTGAAGCTAAGACACGTGGCACATGCTAGGTTCATTAGCTTGGATTATAGGATGTTCATGTATTTATGAGGTGGTCACATGATGTTAATGATTTTTGTTAATTACAATTTTTGAGCATGCTTGGGTTACGTTATTGCTAATTAGAGCACCTCCTTTTTCATGTGCTACTTAATTGCTCTAATCCTCTTCTAATTAATTAGGCTTAAAATGTTATCCAAACTCTTAAGTAGGGTAATTTGCCTTCTTCTACAATACTTGCTTATGCTGTCCAACAAAACTATGGTGTCACAAATTATTTTAGTTATACTCCATTTATTTTCATTTATTCTTCTTATTTATTTTTTTACAGATTCCAATACAAATTTAATAGTCAAATAATTTTAATTATTAGTTTTAAAATTATAAAAAGTTGAAATCTAAAAAGCATATATTATGACAAATCTATCAAGCTCTCACATAAAAATGTTTTTTCATATAGATCAATCACAGATTATAGTCAAAATTTAACACTAAAATTCGTAATATTTATTTGACAAAAATATATAAAAACAGAGAGTATACCGATAAGGGGTGATGTTAGATCATTTTGTTTAAATAACAATTTACAATATTTGACTTTCAGGTTGGATTATTTGATGAACTCATGCTCAATATAATGCAGATTTAGTCGGTAAAATAGCATGTGTTACATGTTTTTTATTGATTGAATCACAACATTAACATGGAAAACGTGTGAATACGGATTACAAATTAGTCTCTTTAACCCAACTAATCGTGCTCTTTATCTGCTATTTTATCAAAAACTCCATAAAATCCAAAATACACGCTGAAAATATCATACTGAAATATTTTCCTTTCAACAACATACACCAAAAAGCGGCAAATAAATTAGGCCCGCCCAATGACGCTCTTAATGATTAGCATCGTTACACATAAATAACGCACATCCTTTGTTCAGCATGAAGTAGTTGATCTTGAGGTAGTGAATAAGGACTCTATCAAAAAGACGGATTCCAGTCGAGCATTTGTCCTGCAAGCATAGGAACGATTTCTCCGGCTGGGAAAGATATACTTTCCGGGACTTTCCATGGCTGTTTTGTAAGCTTAATTCTCGACGTATTCCTTGGAAGGCCATAGAAATCAGGGCCATTAAAGCTTGTAAATGCCTCTAACTTGTCAAGGGCACCAGCCTGAATGAGCCAATAACACAATTATACAACAAATTTAACTCACAGTAATTGCAAGAAAAAACATACAAGTAAAATGATGCTGAATTTGCTGCATTTGTTAAGTTGGCCCACACAAGTTCAGTACTTAGCAACTTCCTCAAGGTTAGCCTGACACGGATTACTCGCTACAAGTCTGTGACCTCCTTATCTTCTTTGATAAGAGTATGTTCTACGATCATCTAACCCCCCTCAGACCCATAGAGTAAAAAAAGGCCGTATCACATCGCATCGGCATCGTTGTAAAGGTTTTCAAAATAAACAAAATGATATTTCTCGCATTGTAAAGGTTTTCAAAATAAACGAAAATGATATTTCTCGCATTGTAAAGGTGTAAAAATTTGTGTTTTGGGCCCTATCAAGGAATATCTTATGGTTTCAGCAGATATTTAGGCGCCATGATAACCACATCACTCCCGTTACCATGACTACGACCATTACCGTATTTTTACACTATGCTCAAAGCCTAATCATAGCTTTTATGAGCAAGATATATTGGGTATGATGAAAGTATGGATTACCGAAAGCCCAACGGCAAAAACAGGCAAATTATAGAGCATGCTATTAGAGCATGTAAGAGGATGATGCTGATGCTTTTACTAAAAGCTACAAAATCATGTTTTGGATCTCTAAACAATGTCTTCGGTGGAAAAACTAATACTATTTGGTCCTAAATCTATGTGAGAACTTTTGAGAGAAAATGTTGCAATTTCAATGGGACGGAGGGAATACTTCCATAGACAAAAATGATGAGATTTTAGGAAATAGCCTTTTCTATTCCCGATTATTTCATTTCGGGTACATTATAATTCGATATTCGACTTGAAAAAGAATAGACAAAAGGGAGGATGGTGCAACTTTTTCAAGTCGGTGGCAGGCAACCTGCCCATGAACAACTCTTGTTCGAGTGAGATTAACACTAGAAATCTTTGAGGTTGCATGCACTTAATCATGTTCCATGCGCACAATATAATCATAGAAGCATGGCATCCCATTCAAGATCATCGAATACAATAACATCAAGCAATCTGGTAGTGACTAGAATAAACTATTTTGACATACCTCTTCAAATACTTTGGCATACAATGATAGAGCAACAGGAGAATTGAAGATTCCAGCACAACCACAAGAACATTCTTTTGTTTTCCGTTCATGAGGAGCACTATCAGTGCCAAGAAAATATTTCTTACTCCCACTGGTTACTGCTGAAAGGATTGTCTGCCCTGTTTAAGGCGCGAAGCAAGAAATGTATATTAGGGGAGCAAATAATTGATAAGCTAGAAAAATAATTATAGATGAATAACCGATACACTAACTACATAATTTTATAAAAACAAATCAAATTTCAAATGTTTCAAATGGGAAATTCTATAAATTAAGACAAAAGTCTATTAAAATATAGCAAAATATAAGCTCTATAGATTGTATAAAGTCTTTCATGCGCCTTAGGAAAACTAAAAGAAATAGACCCTCTCTATGGAGAGTCAATTCTGAATTTTAATTGGTGTTTGGAAAAATAATAGAGACGACCTCTATATATTATAGTTATCATTATAAATGTAGACATGTCATACAATTCTTAATTGATAAAAGAACTAATCATAAATTGCAAAGTTTTAAGTATCTACTTCATTAACCAGGTTTTTCAAATATAAGGACCCATTCTAATTCTAGGCCCTAGATAAATGGCTACCTTGCCTATGATCAGGAATGACCTTGTATAAAGATGTGAGTTATAAAGCACTTACTCAAAGTTTCAATTCTACTATTTAGACCACTAAAGTTTACTTGATTTTGTGATAGTTAATCAATCATTATAAATTAATAAGGGGGGTCGGTTAAAAATACAACAGATGACGCGTTTGGACGGGGGGAGGCCACCCCGCCTCCCAGTGTGGCATGTAAACATTCAAAACATTCAATTAAGGCATGCAAAGCCCATATAATAAGACAGAATCTCATGTCAAAGCACCAAGAGAAAGATTCAGTTTCTGTTTTATCAGTTGAAACAAAGCACAAAATCAAATAAAATTTATACATACATAGGAGATATAGATGTTTATAATGTTGGAAAAATAACTCACATGTGATCTCACATCGAAAAATTAAAGGAAAGTTGACTAACATATAAGCTTGATGGGCTACTCCTCCTACTACCAATTGGTTTTAGGATGAATCCTCATCGGGTTTACGTGAAGCCAACTCTCCTCTTATGCGAGTCTTGTTGTACAAGCCTGATAACAAATTTATCATAAAACACATCAGAAAGAGCACATACGGTGAATTTCTCTTTTGAGCACCGGAAGACAATAGTTATGAGGTTGAAGCCCTCCTTGAAAGAGAGAGTTTCTATTCAACACAAGGTGCTGCGGTGTTACAGTTGCTGCTATAGTTCCTGATAAATGTAATGGAGCACAACAATGGAAAGTCGGATTGGAAATGCGAAAAAAAGATAAACTTTAACACTAAACAAAGCATCTTAATTATAGTATAGACATTGTTTAGAAACAAAAACACTAATATTACCATCATTGCATGACTCAATAAATTTGACAGCATCAGCTGTAGTGATATGCTCCATAACAACCTTAAGTCGTGGTAGTTTTTGAATTAACGGTCTTAAAACTTTCTCGATAAAAATTTCTTCCCGATCAAAAATATCTACATCAGGGTCAGTCACCTCCCCGTGAACCTGTAATTAAATGAAAATTGGTTCAACGTTTTTCACATTTGGACCAAGAGTTGATATACTTTATCCCCATGAACCTGAGAGTTCAGTTTTCATTTTTTTAAATGTCTTTTACTAAGGGGCCATTTGTATGGATCTGTCTCACGGTGAGACGGTCTTATACAAGACTGGTTGTACTCCAAAACATGTCAGAGCTATGTGGGAAAGACATTGCGTGACTTGCAACTAGAAAAAAGACCGAGGAAGTTTTTCATAAAGCTGACATTAATTGTGATTCCGTCAAAGCAGAAAAATTTAAATGTTTAAATTCACGATAAAAAGAAAAATTGATAGGTTTGAGTTCCATCACTTAAAGGGTCATAATAAACAACACAAAACCAGATTTATTTGAAGAACAAAATTGAAAATCAGCATTTATTAATAGTAATTACTTACCAAAAGTGGCATATTTTGCTCAGCCATCTCTTGAAGCACTGGAAAACACTTTCCAAAAAGATCAGTAACACCATCCTGTGAGTTAGTTGTTGCACCAGCAGGGTACAATTTGACAGCATAAACCACCTCACTTTTCTCTGTCAAACAGTTGCCACCAATCAAATATCAGAACAGTAAAAAATCAGACAATTCCAACCCCTCCGGTTTTGCTGGCATGGGCCATGACCCGGGTCATGAAAAATAAGTAGTATCTTGAACTGATGTTCAGTGTTTGAACCTACGACCTCCTATGCGCTTTGACAAAGGTGTTTCCAACTAAATTAATGGATTGCTACAGTTTTTTATTTTTTTGATGAAAAGGGTCTTTTAAAAGGATACTTGGATATTAATTTATACTCCCTCCTATTCACCACAAGTGTCACATTTGCTTTATGCACTCCATTCAATGCACTTATTCAATCCTTAATAACTCTAATTGTGCATAATTAAAAATTATGGAAAGTTGATATAAATAATCCTTACATTGAGACGAATCAAACAAGATCCCACTTGACTAAATTTTAACTCAGACTAATAATAAAATGCAAATTAAGAGTAAGAGATAAAATGTGCCTAAAAAGCCACTTGTGGAGAATAGGAGGGAGTATAAATTTAATTTATTTATGGATTTTTATTTATTTTCTCTCACACAATGAGAGTTCATATAATATTTACCCAGGTAATAAATTTTTTCTGGATTCGCCCACTAACAAACCAGGACACTACTTGAAAATTAAAATATGGCTGTTGGACACACATACTGGCAAGCTTGATCTCATTAGGGCTAGTATTATCCGTCAAATAAAGTGTCATGAGAGGATTGAAGTCGCTATTAGCAGGCAATGCTTTCATGATAGATTCTCGGTAAGCAATAGCAGCAGCTGTAGTAGTAATAGGAGGTCTAAGATTTGGCATGACAATGGCCCTTCCAAAATGCCTTGCACTGAATTACAGAAGTATACATCTCACTTTATGATAACCCACAAAATTGGGACACAAAAAAAAAACAAGTTTAGGACTTGCCTGTAAGGAGCAACTGCAGCGAGAAGGTCTCCATCACGGAGATGAAGGTGCCAATCATCAGGAAGCGTTAAAGTCAATTCCATCTTTACCAATTTGAAATTTCGCTTTGTAGACCTTCAGACTCTGAGAATAAGCAAAATTAAAGCCTATATAGAAATGCTTCGTAAGAATTGGTAACACGACAATTATAAACAAACTTTAAAGCAAAAGGAAAGTGTGGGTGCCGACATAAAAATAAGAGATCCTCATAAGATGTTCACCAAATGTTGGATTCAAATCAACCACATTCAAAGTTGAACTTTTTCTTGATTAATTTACTGTTTTATTGATTTTCATCAAGCTATTCTTAGAAAACGTCCATACTGCCTGATGAATGCCCTTATACAGCAACAACTACAAGAGCCTCCATTGCCTGATCTTTTCAAGGACGAAGAGCATTATGAACTTATTTAAGTTTTCGTCTTTACCATGACTTTCATGCTTATGTTGCTTGGTTGATTGGAATTTCTTATTGCAAAAAATTTTATGCATTTTCATGCCAATGTTACTGCTAATCTCCGTTGCCAAACTTTAGTTCCTTCCATTTCTTAGACTATGTTCTTTCATGTATTATTCGTATTTTTCTTTAATGTGCTTGGAATACAAGCTTAGCACTGTCATGCTCAATCTTGCCTAGCTAGAGTACATTGTCATGTTCAGTAAATTCTTTGTTTTTTCCCTTCTCGAAGTGTGGGGGAGGAACATCAAATGAGGAGAAGAGAAAGATAACAGAAGGGGCAAGGACCCATGTGATGAGGAGAGAGATATCATGAAGTTACAGCCAAAATAAGGAAGTATGCAAGAAATATGCACTTCCATACAAAGGAAAGTGTTGCGAGTAAAAAACAAACGAAATATTTAGTCCTGATCCAAACATCAAAATTAACATTATTTGCCTCTTGTGAAAGAGCCATTTTGGCTATTGGTACAAAATAGTGAGAATGCTAATAAAACTTTGATGTAATTTAGCTAGGAAAAATACTTGACAACGTTCATGATCATATATTACTATTTACTACTTGACAAAGTTCATACACACATATTACTGCTTAAATGTAGTATCAGGTGGTAGTGGGAAATTTTTAAAGAAAATAATACATGTTTGATGATAAAAACTTCATTATCATGAAAATAATACAACAAATTTTTTAAAGTTTACTCTAATACTTAATCTCATTACCAACATTTAGTAACAATAACCAAACGTCCCATTAGAGGTATGTAAGTAGTCTAACTATCCAAAACGAACTTCTAAATCCCTATGCATGAAGAATTGGTTTTGGGTTTTCAAATTCTATTTGATCTTAATCTCAACACCCTTTTTTTTCGGACAATCAAATCCTTCAAGTGTAATATGTTCCATTTAAGTAATAAACAACGGTCAATCCTCTAAAACTTATCAATTCAGTTCAGTTCAGCACACCTCTAACTCTCACATTTTCACTATTCTTTAATTAAGTTCACCTATATCCCAATTTGTCCACTTTAGTTGAGTTCACTCCATTTCAACAATTTTCAGCCCCAGAGAACAAGCCATAAACAACTAGTAAATAATCAATCATTATTTTGCACCAAAAAATCAAACAAATCCCAAATAATTTCCCATTCAACTTTTCTTTCAAAGTTCCCTCCATTAAAAGTACCTTAGTATTAGGCTACTAGCTTTAGAAAGGTAAGACTAGAACAGGCTCAAAATAGCAAAAGAGCAACAACTAATTCCTAATGAACAACAAACTTTCAGTCATGTTTCAAAATCAATCTTCAAACAATACCAAAGCTTCTTACAAAAAGATGTGTACTGAGAATCGGGTCTTATTTAGTTGGAGAGCAAGTAACACTTTCCATGACATAACCTAAGTTTGATTTTCACCTAGCCATTCATTTCCTCAGCCTACCCTATCATCAAAGATGTGTACTAAAATCCTAAAAAAAACATGTTAAATGCTCAATATTGTTCCACAAAGTTGACAGTTGACCAAAAGCTTAGATTATGTACATATTATTACATCATAAACATATAAACGACGCAGTAAGCATAATTAAAGAGCATACTTTAAATTTCTTATACTGAATGAGAAGATTGAAGTGTTTACTCCATCATCTAAAAATGCCAACAAATAATATTGCAAAAAAGAAAAACTATAATCAGTCTAAACCAAAACTGGACTAGTTAATCTAAATTTTCCATTAAATTCCTAAATTTACTAACAATAAACATGTAAATTAAACTACTTATTCCATTTTCCATTACAAATAACAAAACCCGACAAAAAAATTAGAGAAAAAAAAGAGCATTTCTTAGAAAGCTATCAGATTGCAGCTTCAATAACGCATGCAAAAAAATTAATTTTGAGATGAAATCGAATGAACCCACAAAGGATAAAGATTCAACAAGGGGGAAATGGTGAAACTAACCTCCAAAATTGCTCAATCTGCAATGTATAATTGAACTGGTTGAAGGAAATGGGTTTAAATTGAATTAAAAATCAGTGAAGAAAAGAGAAAAATATAAATTAATGGAATGAAAAGAGAATATATTCGATTAGGAATTAGGGTGAAAGTGTTTTTAATAAATTGAAAAGAATAAATAAGTTGCTTATGGATGAAAAAAGAATCAATCAAATAAAAAATAGAGAAGAAGATTTGGAAATACTCCGTGGAGTGTGCAGTGTGGTCTTTTGGATCTGGACTCGACGGGTCGACGGGAGAAAAGAGTAGTCGGAAACGTGAAATTCATGGGGTATTTAGGGTTTTTTATTCGTGAAATCTTTTTACTTTAATCGCATACTTTAATAGTATTAACTTTTTATAATTTTTAGATGTGTATAATTCAACATATAAATGAACAAAATAACACATTAAATTGCGTAAAAAGTCAAATAAAGCAAGTATAATAGAATGATGGAAGTAAGTTTTTATTATATATGCAGCTAGTTGGTTTTGGTGTTGTACTAAATGCCAAATATAGTCCACTCTATATGTTTTTTTTGGGTGATCTAGGGTTTTGTTCTAATGATTTTTTTCCCATCCTATTAACGACCATTTCGATCTTTTATATTGTAGTGTTTTGATTATTTTAGTAATAAAGTCTAAATTAACAAAAAAATGGCGGTTGTGTTTTTGTATGGTTTATGTAAATTATTAATGAATAAGTTTTGTGAATATCTAATAGACAATTATGTAATGTTCTTCTTTTTCTGTTTTGAGAGAATAGAAAAATAAATAAATAAATGTACTTGTTCTATTCTATTCAATTACGTACTGATTGTTGTTATGTTGCACTGAGATTGCAATATTAAGCCAATCAAAAATGTTGAAATTTCAATGAATTAAGGAGAGCAATGAAAAAGAACTAAATGGAGTAAGTATAAGTTAAAATTTTGCTTTAAAGTTATGATTAAATAAAACTCAAGAGTATGAAAACATCTGATAAAATCGAAACGATATAGGAAAAACCAAAGTGCCTTTTTTATTGTGTGCTTGTCTTAAATTTGATTATGTGCTTGCCAATGCTAATCCTTCTATTTTTATACAACAATCTAGAAAACTTATCCTTAATCAAGGGGTGGAAAAACTCCCAACAAACCAATCAAGTGTAAGTAATCCTTTATTTATGTTGATTAGATTGTTAGAGGATATAAGATAGGGATTACAATTTTAGCTATTATTCTAACAAATTAATTACTCTAATCAATAAGTTGAACACCACATCTTGTCTAAGCCTTAGTTACATCTAAAGTTGGCTACACGAATACCCAAAGCAAAAAATTTAAGAAGCTTTCAAAAATTTTAGATGTGATAAATAATACAATAGTTCTTTTTTTTTAAAGAAAATACAATATTCTTTTTATTTATTATTGTTGATACTTTACCTACTTTATAAAAAACCATTAATAACTCATACTAAATAGCAAAAAATATAAATTATTTTTAAATTGAAATCAACCCTATACAAAAAAGTCACTGTTTCAAAATTAAAAAAAAAACTTATGATTCTACACGATAGCTCACTTGGTTTGCACTTGCTAATCGACGACCATGCCGCTCCGTGAAGAAAACTCTATATAAATTAGGGTTTTTTTAATGAACAGGTAAGTAAAAATATGATACAAACTTTCCACTCTAGCTCTTATTAAAAAAAATCAATGTTCACCTTTGTGAAAAATATCAATCACTCCATACAAATTAAAATACAATCAAAATCAAATTACATAAAATTAAAAACAATGAAAACAATTTATAATAATCATTAGTAACTTCAAACTCTCCAATATCCCATGATCAAAATTGAACAATAACTTGGGAAACACCACCATTTTCTTCAATCCAAGGCAAATCAAACACCAACTTGTTCTTCTTATTAGACCACTCAAATTGCACCTCCTCACCATTAACAATACACTTCTTTGGTGCCTCATTTGAGTAAGCTAGGAAACTCCCAACTCCTTTAACCTTCATCTTAGCACTCAAGTCCTCAAACTCGAGTTCTCGGATCGTTCCTCCGCTATTAAACATGTTGGTTAAGCCAATTGACGCGAACCTAACAAATCGTCCTAATTTTTTGATTGGAACAAAAGTGAAAAGCTCGAAAGATGAAGGGTTTAACTTGACTTGAATTGGGTCGGATTTGGGTGTGACTAAGAGAAGTGAGTCTTTTTGATTGATGTAGACAGCATACTCCTCAGCACAACCCATCTCTATGCCTTGTAATGTTTGGTCCCACTCTATGTCATTTACATGTACTAGACCTTCCATGGTCTTGTAACATTCCTTGTAGCCCTTAATCCTTCTTTCTTGTCTATCCCACCCTGCTCCTTGGCAATTAAATGCTCCAAGAACAGCACCATACTTCAAAACACATGATTGAACAATAGTTAGTGTTATTGTCTATGATATTAGACAAAAGAAAATGTGAAAAAGTCGCAAAATGCTATCAGTTATATAAAAACGACAAAAAAACTTTAAAGTAGAAGAGATTTGTCATTGTATTTCAAAACTCTTTCTCTTCGAAATTACCTACAAAAATCAACCTCATAACTCGAATAAACACCTGATATTTATAGTAATGAGTTTCAAATAAACTCCACCAAAAGTTTCTAAAAATAACCTTAGAAAAGTGCAATACCTTGTTGAAGTTCCATATTTTAAGAATGGTTTTTTGATCAAAGAGAGGATTCTCGAAGAGAACATCCCTAGTTGGGAGTGCAAAATGCTGACATTTAGGGATGGTTCCATCAGGGTAAACTAGCTTCTTAAGAAGATCAAAGTCATGGCCTCCAAGAGAGTCACTAACATAGATTGGTCCACCACAAATGGCTCGAGATCCAGCATGAAACTTGGCACAAACATGATCACTTTGGAACATATCCCAATCAGGATGGAAAACTTGACCCATCCATAAACTGTTATATGAGCAATGGATCATATGTACTCCTTGTAGCCAAAACACCCCATTTGGGTCTCCATTTGGGTCTTGGAACCAAAAATCATCACCTATTTTAATTCATTTTTAACATTAGAAATATCATAAGTACAAGCAAATATGCCTCAACATTAGAAAATTATATTGGAATGTTTGATGTTAGGTATAAGGAGGGTTTTATGCAGCATCTACACTTCTAACCCAAATAGCTCTTTTGTGAGGGTGCGTGTTAGAATATATAACATATTCTATTGATAATATAATTATTGGTAAAGGAAAATAGTTTAAGGAAAAGTCCATTTTTACCTACTCTTCCCATGGATATTTGTTTGGTTCCAAGGAATAAGAAGTCATTGCATTGCTCCATGCTAGAAAGAAGGTTGGTGCCTTTGAAGTTCTTCCTTAAGGATTTTGATAAACCATTGTAATATTTCTTTGCTAACTCTACCCTTCCTCCAAATTGCTCTGAAACATATTCAAGTGTCTGCAATTTTAGCCAAACAAAATCAGATAAATACTCTTACTTACATCCCTATGTTAGACATAATGCATCAACTATGAGTTTAATTTGATGATTAAAACCTTACTCCATCATACCCTTTAATACAAAAGTTTTAGAGGGGTAAAAGTGTAAATACAACACATGTCACATAGATGGAGTGGATCAAATTCAAACCCATAATTTGAGTTTCTAACATTTCTAACCATAAGCTCAAGCTTAATTTTAGATTCTATTCTAACCATCAGGTAAAGCTTAACCGTCAGAGCCTATATTACTCGAACTCTTCATTTTATTTCATGTACCCATATTTGATCCTTTATGCTCGAAAATTTGCATAGCACTTAGACACTTCATTTAAGATGTAAAATTAAATATTTAAACGTATCCGACACACGTACCAATATCCGATATCAATACCCGAGTCTAAGTAACATAGCATCAACTTAATGTTGTATAAATCAAACCCGAAACCCAATTCATGTCAGTCACTAAACGACATTAGAGTAATGAAATGTTATCGTAGAAGACAAAACTAAAAAGAAAACATTATATAAAACAGTTTTAAGAGTAATGAATCAAATACTTACATGAATGACATCAACCTTAACACCAGTGATTCCAACACTAGAAAGGTAAGAATGCATAAAATCATAAAATTCAGCAGCTTGATCAGGATGAACAAGTCCAATTCCACCTTCAACAATTTTATCCACTGCAAGATCATCCATTGTTCCTGCTAAACCAGGTGACAATTTACAAGGTATTACACTTACATTAAAATGTGTTGTTTTAGGCCTAACACCCCCCCAAGCACCACATAGAGCATGCCATACCCAAATATCATCTAAACCCTTAAACTTACTCTTAAGATCCTTGGTAAAAGCTTTCATTCCACATTCCTTTACTTCACTATTTTGATCATTTTCACTACCCTTTTCTCCTTCTAACAACCCATCTAGTTCTTGCTTAAGAACTTTAATCTTCTCATCGAGGGTGGACAGATCGGGTGTAACACCCGATTGAGCCACCCTCGCTCGATCTTTCTCAGCATGCTCGATCTCGATAGCTTTCGAGATGATCAATTTCGGTTTCATAGGGTTGTACGGGGGGGAATTAGGCCCTAACAACGACCCACCTTTGTAATTTCTAAACTTTTCTCCTTCATTAAATCTATGAAGTCTAGCAGTCATTTGCTCCCCACCAAGAACAAGACCTTTTCTATCTTCATATGGGTTATCATCATCACAATTAATACTTTGCCACCCATCATCAATAATCAAAAACCTAATTGGCAAACCCCCTTTTGAAAACTCATCTACCCCATGAAAAATACCCTTAGGTTCAACTGATAAATAAAATGCATCCCAAGTACACCAACCAAATCTATCCATAATTGTAGGGGTACCCTTCTCTTCTAAGAGACTAAATGTGTTAAGGTATACCCTTAAAGCACTAAATGCCTCTTTCATTATATTATAAGGGTTATCACATACATGAACATAAGCTATAGCCTTAAAAATTGATTCTTTAACATTACTAGAACCACTTTCAGCACAAATCATGACATGCCCATCATCCCCAGGGTTAAGGGCAGCCCTAAAACTACCCTCAATTAAGGGCACAATAAGTACATATGACCTAATTTCAGGGACATCAAATAAAACCCATTGAGTTTCCATTTGTAAATCAGACCCACATTTTCCTACGCATTGAGTAGACCACCATGTTTTGAACCTAAAAATGCTTAGGAAATTCCTGTCATGGAATCTTCCTAAAGAGTTCATTACTCTATGGGCGGGTTCTTCGACTTGAAACCCGAAGAACCCGCCTCGATGAGAGGTGGATTGTACCCTTTGAAGGATAGGAAATGGAGCATCAGAATCAGAGTATTTACAAATGGAGGAAAAATCAGTAAAAGAGACATTATTTGGGATTTCAGACAGTAAAGTTACACCTTTAACAGTAAATTTCCCATCTTCTGATAGATCAAAATATGGGTTTAATGATTTGGATTTGATTAAGCTAATTGGAATAACTGGGTCATTTGGAGGAGCCATTGAAAAACAGAAAAACCAGAGAAAAAAAAAACAGAGGGGATTATATCATAAACAATAAAGACACAATTTTTTTTAGTGCAAAGAATAAATTAGTGTCTGAAATGAATTTGTGTGTGCTATATATACAATTAAACAAGAAATTATGAATGAAAATGGGTTATTTTTCAAAAAAATGATTAATGATTTTATAACAATTTGAACTATTAAGAAGGGAATTAAGGAGGAATGTGTTAATTAATAATTTATGTGATGAAATTTTGCGTTGTAAGATGAGAGGAAGCCATAGGAATGTATAAATAGAGATGTAGAAGATGAAGTGGGACCCATTTGTCAAAATAAACTTATTGGAGAAGTAAGATTCAAAGTTGAAAAGAGAAAGGTTTTTCTAGATGAGTAAGTGAACATTGGTAGGAGTATTATTTTAATGGCTTCTTTTTATGGATGTGCGTTGGCTACCTAGTAGGTGGTAGGAGATACTGGAACATATCATGGCATCATCATGGGACATGGATCATCATCATCACATAATTACATGGCATTTATGATTTATTTGTAATTAATTAATTATTAAAGTGAGTGCTTATTAAGATATTCACTAACTTTTTTGATAACGGTATTGGTATATTTTTTTTTCCTCCCCTCTAGATTCTTTTTTGGGCGAGACTTATTGAGATGATGATTATTATTAACATAGAACCTCTAGCTATGAAATTTTGTCATTTTTTTCTTTTTAATTCGTCTGATGAAATTTGCGGCGTTTTTAATTTTGATAATGACTTATATTATTTTCATCGATACATTTAACTTTCTTTTCATCACATCCATACATTTCTCTTAATATTCCACAATATTTATTTCTATTTCATTTTTTTATTTTCTACATCGAGTACCTATAAGACAAATTTAATAAAAGAGAGTATTGTGTAGCAATTTAAAGAGACGAAAATAATAAATATAATCAAGATTCAAGAATGTCTCCTTTTGTCAATAGTTATGGAGTATTTTATATACAATAAATTTTTTAGTTTAATTTTATTTTTTAATAACGGTGATTAAAATATTGTTCTGACTCTTAAAACATGGATCTATTTAACAAATAAATAATAAGCTCTCGTTCTTTAAACATAAACACTAATCTAAGTGATTACGTACTCAATTTGGTGAGCTTTGTAGATTTGTTTGTTGTTTGTTTAGATTATTTATTGCTAATTTCATTCTAACTATTTGCAATTTTGCACTATTATTCAACTTCATCAATTGTATCAACCATTTATTAATGAGAAAAGTGTTAATATTAAATCATTAAAATTATTTTTATTATTACCTTATGAATAAAATTATTTTGTTTAAATTAAAATTATGGGTAGGTATTGATATGAACACAAACAAAGCTTATAAATGAGAATACTGTTACTACCTTTGGAATTAGGTTAATATAGTGTGGAAGTATACTAGTACTAGAATGTTCTTAGCAAACAGCAAGATTAAGTGACACGTATGCACTTCTTTATTACGTAACCATAATACATTAATTCATCATTCGTCCATTATTTAACGTAGCTTAGCTCACACACTCACCCTCATTTTTCCATACTTTTATGTAATAAAAATATAATGAAAATTTATAAGTAATAAAAAATAGAAAAAATAATGGATTAATGAGAGTCAAATGAGCATACAAAATAAAAAAACACAAATCCGCGAGTAAAGAAAATTATAAGACGAATTGGTCAGAAAACATTTGTCTTCTTTATAATGTGAGACAAATTCAAAATACTCTTCGTCCCTCATCATATACTTTGTCCAAGTACTTCATCTAATTATCCCCATTAATGTAGG
Organism: Amaranthus tricolor; assembly: GCF_026212465.1. Taxonomy (NCBI): domain Eukaryota; kingdom Viridiplantae; phylum Streptophyta; class Magnoliopsida; order Caryophyllales; family Amaranthaceae; genus Amaranthus; species Amaranthus tricolor. Next base: position 2,473,223 of record NC_080060.1, on the reverse strand, counting down.
TCCAAAGTGGAAGTAAATAACCAAACAAACATAAATTACATTAAATAAATAATTTATCATAATTTTAAAAAATGTTTTAATAAAAATATATATTATGTAGCTAGATTAATCTTAATATGAGCATGCATGTAATTTATTAAATGAACGTAAGTTATATAAACATAAATAAATGACATAATTTTTTTTACCTCTATTATTATATTTACACAATCTTATTTTCTAGTCTTTCAGTTTTTTATGAATTACAATCTTATTCTTCTATTATAATGAGAATAAAATTTAGATTAAATTGTTATATAGAAGTATTACAAATAAATTATATAACAAAAATAATATGGATTGTATTTATTACAATAATTTACCCTATCTATTTATTATACAATATACTAATGAAGAAACGATTAAGACACATGTCGACTTTACAATTAAAAAATTTTCGCTCTTTTCAATTTCTTATTAGGAAAATATTTTTTAGCATATCAAGTAATATCTTTTTGATTAGATTTATTTAATTGATTTGTTACAAAAGATTTTAAAACTTTACCTTATTTACTAATTTTTTTACCATATACAATCATCTAAAATATGTAATATCTTTTAATTACAATGGATAATTAACGAATAACATATTAATTATTTATGTAAATTATTAATTTTCATTAAAAAAAATTTGTAATAAATTAAGAAAAGAAAATAATTTTGAAAGTTTTTCATAGATAATCTTGTATATTACTTACATAACTATATTAAAAAAACTGCAAAAGTTAAATAGATTACACATTAATTATTTAAGTAAATAATAATTAATAATTAGGAAAAGATATCGGTAAAATTTCAAATGATAATTTTATCTCCTATATTTGACAAGTTTATAATACATAAATACTTAGATTAAGTTATATGTTAATTATTATAGTAAAAAAATATATTCTTTAGGCTTAAAACTTATTATAAGGTTTTTCAAAAACATTTAACATTTACATTATTTTTATATTATTTTTTATGTGTAGAAATTTTCTATTATTTTATGTAAGTACTTATAATCTTATTATTTAGTGCATAATTTTATGATTATGTTTTATATAGTACTCCCTCCGTTCTTTTAAGTTCTTTCATTCACCTTACTATAGACCATGGAGGGAACGGGTAGTTTCATTAGTTCTTCCACTTTAAAATATTTTCTATTTTTAGAAAGTTTTTATTCCACTTTTACCCCTTAAAACCCCCCTTTTCTTTTTTTGTACCCGGAATAATCTTTCTGATTCTTTAATTGTCTTGGGCGTTGGGTTTTCAATATTACCCCTACTAGTTTCTTACTCTTCCTCCTCCTTTTGAACGGTCATTTCTCTCTCTCTTCTTGAAAACCATTTTCATGGCTTCAAGTGGCCTTTTCCCCCTGTTTGTTCTTCATTTATAGTGCATTTTAACTGCATTAAAATGTAGATCGGTTTATTCTCATCATTTTGAGATTCGTTTTGTTTGTTTTGGCAAAGTTTTGAAATGGCATGCCCCCTGTTCTGGAATCCACCATTATCTTCTTCTTGAACCTTTAAGTCTTTGCAATGGAAAGCAACGAATCTAAGATTGACTCTACAATTCCTTCATATCTTTATGATGGTTTATGCGATTATGGTGAGTTGTGTTCTTGTTCCCTCCATGGTCGTTCTCATTCTTACTCAAATGAAATTTTGAAGTGGTCAAAACAAGAGCTTGAGGCATATCACAAGTTTCTTGAAGATGATGCCATATCTTTGTTTCATGAATCTCCACCAACTTCTCCTTCTGTTGAAAAGGAACCAACACCAATAATTGTTGAATGGATGTGTGACTCCCCATCTGAATTAAATCCATTAACTCCAAATAATGTGAAAGAAGATCAAATCAATTGGTTGTCCCTGACACTCCTGAAGATGTTATTGCTTCTAGGGCAAAATTGCACCCCAAAAAACGTGTCTGATGATTGTAAGGTTATTCTGATTTTTCGTTTGTTTTTTTTTTTTGTACTTAAATTTGACATATTGGAGATGGTTTTATGTGTTGTTGTTTGCTGCTGGATTATGATGATCTTTAATTTATGTTTGATGAAATTTTGTTGATATTGTGTTCTTATGTTTATTTTCTTCTGATTTATGTTTAGGTTTATATTTTGGGGTTTTTTTGGTTCTTACTATTGGTATTATGTTGCTGTTTGCTGTATATTGTTGATTTTTTTCCGATCTGATTTAAGGGTTGATATTTGCTGCTGGTTTCATGTGTACAAGCCCCTGTGATGTCAATTTGTTGAACCTCTAAATTCTGAAAAAATTACTTTAATTACTTTGTTGAGTAACATTTGGTAAACCAAAACTCGTCACTTGATTTTTTAGCATGTTCAGTTACTTCATTTGTTAATGAACAATTATAATCTGAGAGGTTTCATAACCTCTATGAAGAATCAGGGGGTTTTTTTTCTGAAATTATGTAAAATAATAAATGACTAATCCAAAACATGCACAATAATCATTAATATGGGTTGTGATTGACAAATTGTTGCTCCTAAGTTTTTAAAGTTACAATTTTAATGATGATTTGAACAAAATAAACTGAGGGGCTTTGATGTTTGTCATCCTTGAGTTTCTTCAATTGCCTGATCATAAGCTTCTTGAATGATCTCTGTTGTTTGTGTAGCATCCTCATTTTCTATTAATGCTTGTGTTTGTTGCTGATCCCTGTTTGGATTAAGAAAAGCTACAGCTTCTCTAACCAATTGTGTTAGGATTCTCACTTGAATCCTTAACCTGCCATTGTCTTCTTCGACCTTCTTTCCAAAGAGTGGTTGTATGTAGTCATTAAACCCCTCAACTTTTAGAATCTCATTTAAATGGTGTTGTAATGAAATCCACACATTAGTTAAGGTTTTTGAATGTAACTCTCCGAATGCATCCTCAACCGCTGTGATTAATTCTGTCATGTTTTGGGCATCTTTTTATGCACAAGTGATTGTATGCTCCTAAAGAAACTCAAGTCTAGAATATTACAATCCGGACTATTAGGAGGTTGTTGAGTAAGAATGAAAGTTAAACCCCCTTGCCTATTGTGTTGTTGCCATATTGGATCATCGTTTGTGATATGAACCCTTGCATTATCTTGTTGAATAAAAATAATAGAAGGTCCTTCACTTGGCCATTTTCTTAGTATAGTCGGAATCAATTGTTGTATGAGCATACTCCTATAAACTTCTTGATTAACTGATTCGGTTGGTTTAATTTCTATTGAACCCCTTGGTCGATTCTTTGAGTCTCTTTGTGCTGCCACCCTATTGATGAAAGTGAAAATTCCAATTTTCCCATCAAACGTACATTTGCCCATATGATTCCATCTAGGCCTAGCAACGGCCCCTAAGAACATGGCCTTAGGTATGAACTTTGAGACTTTGCTGCCTTATATAGGACCTTTTCTTTGTGTGCTAAATAAACTCTTTGCGTTTTCTTGGTTAAATAAAACCACTTCTCGTCAATGTGAATATAATCGTACATTACTTTGTAAATCGGGTGTCTTTGAATGGTGTGTTCTTGGATAAGGCTCAAAATCCACTCCACCCTCCTTATTTGGTTGGCATCGGTTAAAGCCGGGTGTAGTGGATTTGAATGAGCCTTTATCTCGCCTCTTTTTATCAACCTCCACACCGTTGACGGTGCCAAATCTAAACATGTTGCAGCATCTCTAATGCAAGTGCATTCGCCAATGGGTCTAGACTCAAGTAAGTTTGGTGGTACGACCACTCTTTTTCTTCCATAATTTTTGTACTTGGATTCCACAATGTATGGTTTGTTTGCTTCCTTGGTTTGCATTGCTCGTTTCCATTAATCTCAGATGGTTCTCTGTGTGTAGCCGTATTTTTGAGCTATGCGTTTGAATGTACCATGAGGAAGTGAGTCACTAACTTTTAGTGACAACATCTCTTGGAAAATAAGTTGCCTTAAATCATTGTTGAGTCTTGGCTTAGGCTGATTTTGTTGTTGTGGTTCTATTTCTTCCATATTTTGTGGCTCTTCTTCTGATTCAGAATTGGACTCCGGAGCGTATGAATTCGATCCAAAGTACCAAGCCCCCTGTTGCTCATCTTCACTTCCTGAAGCTATTGAAGGCTAATGATGCGATGATCATTTTCACAAACTGTTTGGCTACTGTTTTGGAAGATATTTGAAGAATTTGTGGACTGTTAAGAAAAGCTTTGTTGCTGATTTTGGTTTTTAGAAACTGTGAACAAACTGAAATTTGTTTTCCTGGGTTACGTTGATGAAGATAAGTGAAGGCTTTGTGGGCTGTTTTACTAATCTGTTTTTGATTTTTGAAGCTACTGATCTTTGAAGCTTCTTAAATATGTTTTGAGGTACTGTTAGGAGGTGAACAAACTGAAATTTGTTTTGCTAGGTTACTTTGATTAAGATAATTGAAGATAATTAGTGAACAGCAGCCTTTATATAGGCTAAATTGGAATTCGTAAGGTCATTTTTCCAGATTGTTTGATGTAATTTCTTATTAGAGTACATGTAGTTGCTGATCCATGTTAGTTTAATTTGGCCAATGCTGATTTTTGTATGTAATTTCTGATTTTCTGGTTTTTGTATGGAGGGATTAAGTTCCCTCCTTTTTTTTAATTGTAGAGCTCCAAACTTTCCCAATTTGGAAAGTTGGTTAATTTACCTCCATTTTAAAGTTCTTTTTCATTTTTAATTAATTTAATAAAATCAATTTCTTTTTTGTTTTACTTTTATTTATAATTATTTTCTCTCTCATACTTTCAATACAATTATTACTTCACACTACTATTTAATTAAAATAATACTCACTACAACCAAAGTTTCTATCTTTCTTAATATTTGTGAAAACCCAAAGTGAAAGGACTTAAAAGAAGAGATGGAGTAATATATTAATAATATGTATCTCAATCTAATAGTAATACTTTTACAGTTTTCGAAACAAACTAATTTATAGTTTCAATATACTAAAGAAGTTAAGAGTCATAGAATAACTTAATTACACATATAGGATTACTAATTTTTTATTTAAATAATTTATAAATCGTACTTGGCATGGGAATCTATCTAGTTAAGCTATAAAACATATGATATTTCTTTGAAAATTAGATTATCTGGTTATAGTAACAATATTTTTCCAAGTCATCTAAAAGATGAAGCCTCTCCCCACTTGAGGGAAAAAGATATTAGGGTATGGAATTTATAAGGCACTAGTTCCTCTTAATTTGATACATTTTTTTGTCTGGTCTTATATTTTCTTTATCACGTAGTTATAGTCATCAATTTAATATTTCTGTATAAAGTTAGAGTTCGAAAAAAGATAGTAAACAGATCATTTCTATACCTTTTTTTTATAAAAAAAAAAAAAGAAACACGTAGTCAATTAACCCACAAAATAAGTATTTCTTCATCATAGTATCTACATATCTATTTCAAGCACTTTTTTTAGCCGCTACTCAAAATAAATAAATCAACAATACATATAATATAGTAAAATTATTTTTATTTTAATTTTATTTTTTAATTGCTTTTACTTATTTATTTTATCTATATGTATTTTTTATCTTTCCTATTGCAAAAACTTCTCTTAATCTTTTTCGAGTTGGGAGACTCTTTTGATCGCGCTCTTCTTTATGAGTATGAGTTGTCAACGTCCTTCCCTCTCTAAATCCTAACCATAGTAACTAAATCCTAATCATAGTAACTATGAGCGAAATACATTGGATTAACAATACTTTCATACGCTTAAACTCAAACATTCCAGACATTTCCTGCATGTTGACTTTGTTATACTACTTTAATAATGAGCAAATAAAAGAGCCACTGTTTTCCTATCTTTTTTGAATTTTTTTTTTCTTCTTGTTTGTCGTCAGGAATTAATGGAATGCTCTTTTGTTCCTTTCAATTTATTATCTTTAATTATTTGTATGTGATTTACACATATATATTAGGAAAAATAAAATCTTTAAAAATAAAAAATATATTAATATATTTAAGAGATATAAAGTAATTATGATTGTATTGAAAACAGATAAAAAAATAATTTAAAATAAAAATCATTAATGAAATTTTAGGGATGTAACCGTGTAAGTGGCTGCTCGAGTTACAATGCGTCACCCCTTAACAACGAGTAAATTATTTGTATTAATCAAACTTAAAGAATCATTTATCAATATAAGTGGTTCATTTAAGTAGGGTTTACAGATTGAATATATGAAATTTTAGCATTTTGAAAATAGAAAAATTGATTTCAATTAACTCTTAATAGTATACGTGATAAATAAAAATAGGTACATAACTACGTGAACTATATTTTTGAGTATATTGTAGGTTGGGTGATAAAAAATGATTATTATTATTTTACCTAGTATATTCCGTTCATAATAACTATAATCAGAGTAATTATCGTGATTTGTGAGTAGTAACAAAGTGACTAATTAGGATTTTGGGTTCACTTGGATTGAGTATAAATTTTTAAGAGGTAAAAAAAATTAAATTAGTGAAATAAAGTTAACTTGAGGTACAAATGAAGTAATTAAAATTTTTGTGAAAGATATAGAATGAGATTAAACTAAAAAAAATGAATAAAAAAGGATAATGATTTTTCTAATTTGAAGAAATTATTCTCCCACCCTCCCTTAGGGTAGATTTATACCTCAATATGAGGGAAATAATTGTTGTTTTATCCATTTTCATTACCTTCTAACCAATTCTTGTACCTCTAACAATCAAATTCATAATTTTCTATCTATTTAACTTTGTTTTCTTACTTTGATTTTTATTTACCCCTTAAATATCTACACTCAATTCAAGCGAAACTCAGACATAATAACTAATAAGTAAACAAGATTTGGATAGTGGGTTGTTTGGTCATCAGATCACTCAACTCATTGTGGTTATGACAGAATTAGTTGCGAATATTGTAGATTTCTCTTGAACATTCTGTTGGGCCGTTAAGTATGTTTCGTTTCTTCATGTTTTTGCATTTTTACTTACCCTAATTCTTAAATGAAACGGTCTTACGGTGAGACCAATTCTATTAGACTGGCCCAATATATATTGAAACGGTCTTACGGTGAGACCATTTTTATTAGACTGGCCCAATATATATTTTTTGTCTTAGAGTGATCACTTATAATGTTAAAGTGATTACTTGTAATTTTAAAAAATTACTTTTTATAGTTTTAGAGTGATTACTTATAATCTTAAAAAGATCACTTATGATCTTAAAGTAATTAATTAAAGTAATGAGTTAATTATACAGACCCGTCTCATGGTGAGACGATCTCGTACAAAAGAGATTGTTGTCCTTAATGTTAAATATAAAACAGTTTTAATAAAGAATTTTGACTTTTTTAAAACCATCTTGGCATCTCAATATGAAACGTGTTATATATATGAACTAAATAGTTCAGTTAATATAAATTTATATTAAAAAGAAAATCATTAATTCGTTATTTTGTAACGTCTTATTTTGACATGGTCTCACATAAAAGTAGTTTTTATTTTTTGAACCTTTAATTTCGTGTTTTTGGTATAAGTATTTATGTATTATACTTAAAAAATTTATGAACAACTACTCTAGTGACAAACACTCTCTTAATGAAACAACTTTAAAATAAAGAATTTATATTCTCATATTTTGTATTAATTAGACTATTTAACTCATATATCAAATCTACTTTAAAGTAAGATCGTCTCATATGATTATTTTTGTATTATGAAATTTTACTACTAGATGAAATTCTAGCCAAAACAATTTAATCCAGGTAATATAAGAGAAAAGAAAACGAAAAATTTTATTTGGTTTGTTTTCAAACATTTTAAGTTTTTAAAGATTCGCTATAATATTATTTTTTAAAAAATTTGAAAATAAAAATAAAAATATTTCTACCCTTCTTCCACCTCCACTGGTAGCCGCCCTAGGGTCGGACACAATTATTTGATTATCTAAAAATCTAATAATTCGATTTGATATTCAATTTTAATTTTAGGATATATAATTGATTAAAAATCCAGTTGGGAATGGATATCCGACTTGAAAATATAAATAACTACCAATACATAAG